>NC_045972.1:5510388-5687826 GCF_010909765.2 Amblyraja radiata | reverse complement strand
TTTTTTTATTTTTATTTATTAGAAGTAGACATATTATAAAATGTAGTTACATATATAGTAAAAAAAAAACTTTTCATATACCTCAGTCATACATTATTAAAATTTTCCTTTATCAATTATTTCTGCTTCTAGTATTTTTATTTTTTATAGAAAGCGAGAAAAAGAGAGGGTAGAAAGTTACAAATAAAAAAGAAAGCAAAAAAAAAAAAACACAACAGAAAACAAGGGAGGTGGAATGGGTTACCTGTAATACATCAATGGAGATAGGTTCGTAGGTTATAAAGTATAGCTTTTTCATCTGTTCCTGAGTTCAAGTTTCAGCTGGGTCCTCGTGCTGTGCCAATCTATCCCTTCAGATAGTTAATGAATGGAGCCAAATTTTATGGAAAGATCTTGTTTGTCCATTAAGACAAGTCTAATTCTTTCTAAGTATAGGGTCTCCGACATTTCCGTAATCCACATTTTAATTGTGGGGGTTGTAGGGCCTTTCCAAAATTTTAATATTAATTTTTTTCCGGTTATTATACTGTAATTGAGGAAGTTTCTTTGGTTTGTTGTGAGTGTTAAGCTTTGTTCTGATATTCCAAGTATTATTAATTTTGTGTCTGGGTCCAGTTTGTATTAATAACTTCTGAAGTTATTTCAAAAATATCTGTCCAGAAATGTTTAAGTTTTATACAGTTTGCAAACGTATGTGTTAAATTAGCCTCTAAATGTAGACATTTATCACAAATAGGAGAGATTTGTGGGAAGATTCTATTTAGTTTTATTTTAGAGAAGTGTAGTCTATGTAAGACCTTGAATTGTATTAAAGTATGTCTGGCATTTAATGAACATTGATGTATTTGTTGTAAACTTTCGTCCCACATATCTTTCGTGATAGGATGACCCTATTTCATTTTCCCATTTGTATCTATGGTCGGTCGGTGGTACCCTCGTTATTTAGTAGGGTGTTATAAATATAAGCTATTAGTTTTTCAGTATTAGGATGCTTGTTCAGACATTCATCAAGAATTTCTGATTCCCTATTCCTGTAAACCTGTGTATTAGATTTAACATAATCTCTAATTTGTAGATATCTGAAGAAATTATTTGAGTGCAGTCCATAATTCTGTTGTAACTCTTGAAATGAAAGAAAAGTACCTTTCCCATAAAGATGTCCTATATTTTTGATTCCATGATTTTTCCATTGTGTGAAACCTTTGTCCATAAAGGATGATTTGAATAAAGGATTATTTACAATGGGAAGGCAGAGTGGTATATTATTCAATTTAAATCTTTTTTTATTTGTTTCCAATTCGTATTCCACTATGTATTATGGGGTTTTCTTATAGGTTTTTTTGTGCAGTTTTGTGGGGGCAAATATGATCGGTCCAATTTCAAAAGGTAGACAGTCTTCCTTTTCCATCATTAGCCAATCTGGTTGTTGATCCATTTCTTCCAACCAAAAATTCATGTTTTTAATATGGACTGCCCAAAAATAAAATAAGAAATTTGGCAAAGCCAGACCTCCATTTATCTTTGATTTACATAAATGATTTTTACTTATTCTATGATTCTTATAATCCCAGACAAAACTTGTAACAATGGAATCGACTTTTTTGAAAAAAGTTTTTGGGATATATATCGGAATTAATTGAAGTAGGTACAGCAGTTGCGGTAAAAAAATCATTTTTATAGCATTAATTCTCCCAAGCATTGAAATGGGGAGTGTTTTCCAGTATTGAATATTCTTATGTAGTTTATTCAGTAAGGGTGGGAAATTTAGTTTAAATAAAGAGGTATATGTCTTAGTTACATAGATTCCTAAGTATTTAAATTTATCTTTAACTATTTTAAAAGGGGATTGTTGTATTGTATGTAAATTGAATTTTGTTATTGGCATGATTTCGCTTTTATTCCAATTGATTCTATATCCCGAAAACTGACCAAATTGAGTTACAGGTGCACAACCTTTTATCCGAAAGCCTTGGGACCAGACACTTTTCGTAATTCGGAATTTTTCGGCATTCGGAATGGAAGATTTTTACCGTAGATTTTAACGGCTGGCTCAGTGGTAGAGTGCTCGGCTCATATCCGCAAGGTCGCGAGTTTGCGCCTAGATCCCGGCAGTTACTCGATCGCGAGTTTGAGTCTTCAATGTGGTTTTTTCTTGCAGAATAGGAGAGAATAGGGAGGGTTAGGCTGGGATCATTCTCTGCGAGATGATCTTAGTGCGGGAGACAAGTGTAGGAGAGGTGTACTGACTGTGTGGGCAGAACTTTGGAAGTGATTGCCCACCATTCTCAAAATCCGCTGTGTCTCCCTGTCCCTGGGATAGCAGGGGGCGATCAAACAGCACAATACCCCCCTCCCCCTCCAACTCCCGAGGAATCCGCTCCCCGATGGGCCGCTACGGCGACAAGTGGCAGTTCGCCCACAGCCCGAGCTGCGCCACCCCAAGAACAAGACGTACCTTGCACACTATCAGCTTCTGCCCCTACGTGTTCCTCTGGAGTTGGAACGGGGCTGGGCTGGAGTTGCTGATCTGGGATCTCCGTGCTTGCAGTGGGCCTGGGGGTCGGTGTCCCGATGAGGGGGCGCAGCTCGGGCTGTGGGCGAACTGCCACTTGTCGCCGTAGCGGCCCATCGAGGAGCGGCTTCTGGTGGTCCTGACGTCTCCGGCCAGGAGCAGAGACTGGGAACTGTACCGCCCCAGGAGAGTGGGGTTGTTTGCAGTTGCAGAGGGAGGGGGCAAGGGCGGTACAGTTCCCAGTCTCAGCTCCTGTCCAGGGGGGTGGCCGGAGATGTCAGGACCAACAGGAACCCGCTGCCCGATGGGCCGCTACAGCGACAAGTGGCAGTTCGCCCACAGCCCGAGCTGCGCCCCCTCATCCGCAACCCGGGTTTCTCTGCAGTTGGAACGGGGCTGGGCTAGAGTTGCTGCTGGCTGTGAGTCCCTGGGATCTCCGTGCTTGCAGTCGGTGTCCCGTTGGTCCTGACGTCACAGCCCGAGCTGCGCCCCCTCTTCCGCAACCCCAAGAACAAGACGTACCTTGCACACCATCAGCTTCTGTCCCTACGTGTTCCTCTGGAGTTGGAACGGGGCTGGGCTGCTGCTGGCTGTGGGTCTCTGGGATCTCCGTGCTTGCAGTGGGCCTGGGGGTCGGTGTACCGTTGGCCCTGACGTCTCCGGTGACTGGCACTGACCTGCTGGCATCGCTGACGTGAAGACAGTGCAAAGCAAAGATCTTAGGGCTCTGCTCTAAGATCTTTGGTGCAAAGCCCCCGCGCTGGTGCAATGGGCGGGGAGCTGGAGAGGGGAGGGAAGGGGTCACACACATGGATGGAAGCAGAGGGGTGTAGGTGGGGTGAAACTGAAGGGAGCGACAATCTGCTGCTGCCTGCCCGCTGAGTTAAAAGTTCCCACGCAAGACTCACAATACACTGTGTATCGTGAGTCTACCGTGGGAACTTTTTAACTCAGCGGGCAGGCAGCAGCAGATTGTCAATTATTAACCCTCCCGCGCAATATACCCTCACCTTCTCTTTTATGAATGGGGATTTAGTTGCCCTTTCTTCGAGGACCGACCGGAGGTTCCGCTGTCACCTCTGCGGGCCGCCCTCGGTGAACGTCTTCAAGGACCTTTCTTCAAGGACCGAAAAAATGTCCGCTATTCGGAGCTTTTCGTTATTTGGAATTTCGGATAAAAGGTTGTGCACCTGTATTAGATTTAATAGGTTTGGAATACTAGTTTCTAATTTTGTAATATATATTAGTATATCATCTGCATATAAGGAGATTTTATTCCTTGTATCTCTAGTATTGTATCCAAATATTCCTGGATGGTTTCTAACGCTTTCTGCTAGGGGTTCGATTGCAAGAGCAAATAATAGCGGGGATAGTGAGCATCCTTGTCTACAGCCTCTAGAGAGATTAAATTTAGTTGATAACATTTTGTTTGTTAATATTCTAGCTGTTGGGTTAGAATATAACAATTTAACCCATGTACAGTACTTCTCTCCTAGTTGAAATTTTTCCATCACCGAAAATAAATATGGCCATTCTACCTGGTCAAATGCTTTTTCAGCATCTAACGAGATAATTGCTAGCTCTGCGTTAGGGATTCTATTGGAGTATATAATATTAAATAATCTTCTCAGATTAAAAAATGAATACCGTTTGGGGATAAACCCTGTTTGGTCGGGATGTATTAATTTGCTGATCACTAAGCTCAATCTATTAGATAGAATCTTAGTTAATATTTTCTGATCAGTATTTAAGAGGGCTATAGCTCTGTATGAACCTGGGTCTTCAAGATCCTTGTCCGTTTTTGGTATAAGTATGATTGTAGATTCATTTAGAGTTTCTGGGAGTTTCTGTTGAGTATAAGCGTATTTGTACATTGTCTGTAGGCGTGGGGAAAGCAAATCATAATTTTTTTTATAAAATTCCGAATTTAGACCATCGGGTCCTGCCGACTTTCCGTTTTTTAAGGACTTTATTGATTCTTCAATGTCTTTTATCGTAATTTCAGCCCCTAGCAATTCTCTCTCTTTCTGATCTAGACCCGCAAACTTACAATTCTGTAAAAATGTTTCCATTCCCGTTGATTGTTCTGTTATTTTAGATGAATACAATTTTTGGTAGTATTGTAGAAATCTATCATTAATATCTTTAGGCAGTGTTAATGTTTCTCCCTTATCTGTTCTAATTTTGTAGATGCCACTTTTAATGCTTTCCCTGACCCAGAGCTGCCAACTCTCACGCATTGAGCGTGAGACTCTCACGCTCTCACGCTGATCACAGAATTTCTCACACTCTGTTGTGAGAAATTCTGTGATCAATGAGAATTTCAAAACTAATATCAACTGCTTGTGTGCGCGTCTGTTGACATGACAGCAGCATTCTTATTCTCCGTTATTCTCACTTGACCGAACTGTTACACACCTCCAAAGCATGTCCCCATGCAAATTTACATTGAAAGACACGGACTGGGCAGTGAATGAGTGTCACCCAGCGCAGCAAGTGAGGCCAAGTCCTGTTCCCGGCGGCAGTCGGAATTTAAGGATTTACGGGGGGCTGCAGTCCCCCTCCTAAGAATTAAGGGGCTGTAGCCCACTTTTTTTGGTTAGACATATTTCAATATCTCCGGTTTTGGATGAGGCGCTGCTGTGCTCTGAGCAACCTGGTCATGGGTGTTGGAGAGCTGGGGCGGAGGGAGGGATGGAAGCAGAAGGAGCGGCCGGGGCAGATGTGGACGGGGTGCCGGCGTTGGCGAGTGTTTGCGGGGCCCTCCCACAACCTCCTCCCACTCGGTGGCTCCACTCCCTCGCCGGGTACCCCCAAGGCCAGTGATCAGTATCACTTTCAAAAACGCCCCGTGGCCCCTGGTTCAGATGGAGAGCACTGCCAGATGTGAGCGGGGAACTGAGGTCAATTGTCCATGATATCTGGATCCCAATGCACAGCGCTTCATGTTTCGGAGTTGGCTAATGTTATTGATTTGTAATTAGCCTGATTTGTAATTAGTTGACAAAACCTTAATTTATTAATCCGGAATATCCAGGGGGATGGGATAAGTGTAATATTAAAATTAGATGCAAGGTGTCAGACTATCTGTCACAACATACAGCCTTGTAGGTAGCACTATTGTCATTTCCCACTAAACGATTATGTTTGTTTACCTCACTGACTATTTCTAACCCACCCCCCCCCCCCCAAAATTCCTTTGACAGTTTGAATAGAAATGTCCCCAATCTCGTTCATTTATTAATTGAACACGCAGATGAACATCCTCAAAGAGTATAATCAGATGGAAACTGATTCAGATGCGATGTTTAACAGCTTATTCAAAGAAGGGGCATATTTTAAAGGAGTGAGAGAGATACTTGCAGGGGAATGTGTGAGGAGGTTATTATTTGTCTTTAGTTTTAGCTTGAACCTGGACATCTGAAGATTCAAAGTTTAATATAGTATTTGTGCAGATACTTGACTGCAACCAACCACGTAATGAATATCATCCATTCCGGAGGTTTTAATTTTCGAATGTCATTTGAACTTCACTTGGATTTCAATCACTTCAATGCAAAAGTAATTGGGAAAGGGGAGCATTGGAACAAAAATTTACCTCGGTACACATTAACTGTAATATAATAATGTATGCATGTTGGTAGGTGCAATCAAAACAAAGATCTTTTTTATCATTGTTGTGTTATAAATACCAGAGAAAATATTATGTACTCTCAATATTCTATCACATTAAATAGAATATTATTGCTTAAATATATAATTATTGGACTTTGCATTTCGGAAAAGTCGCAGCTGAGAGGAAGACAGAAAATATATTGAAAATATTGGGGGTGAAAATGACCAGGGCAGTTTGTTAGGAAAATGAAGGAAATGGTAACAGAATACATACAGCTGAGTGAGTATAATTTTATGGATGAGAAATTAAACCAATTGATGATTTCTCTGACAAAGTAACTGGCATGTTAGATATTAAGGAAGCCAATGGATGTAGCACATTTTGTCATACAAAATTTGGTCCGATACAAGATACAAGATACATTTATTTGTCACATGTGCCAGATGGCACAGTGAAATGAGATTACCATGCAGCCATACAATAAAAATAAAGAACACAACACACAATAGAATTCAACATAAACATCCCCACACAGCAGAATCATATTTTCCCACTGTGAGGGAAGGCACCAAAGTCAATCTCTTCCTCTAATGTTCCCTAATGTTCACCCATGGTCAGGGCCTCCCTGAGCCCTCCGCAGTTGCCGCTACGGGCGGCCCGATGTTCAGGCCCGTTCGCCGGGGTGATGTAAGTCCGACGTCGGGGCTGGGGGACGTCCTCAGCGGCCTGGACAATAGAGTTGGCCCTCACCTACCGGAGTCCGCGGCCCCCAAAGTCCGCAGGCCGCGCCGGGCGGAGACTGATGCTGGCGGCTCTTGGCACAGAGCCCCAGGACGCCGTGATGACGGACTGCGCCGCCCGCGTTGGGAGCTCTCCAAACCAGAGCTCTACGATGTTGGAGCAACGGCCCAACGCTCCGGTGCTCCAAACGGCGATCCAGGTCGGTATCGCCCGCTCCGTGGTGAATCCAGCGCTGCGCCGCCGCTGTTGTCGCTCTGGTCCGGTTCTCGGTCCCCGGCAGAAAAGGCCGCTCCGATCCAGTTGGTAGGCCGCGAGGTGGGGGGAGAGGACGTGACTCGGAGAAATAGTCGCGTCCCCGCCAGGAAGTGACTGGGAAACAGTTTCCCCCTTACCCTGCCCGCCTCCCCCACATAGAAAAGTTAAGGTTTCCCCCCAAAACAGACTTTAAACTAACTAAAAATTAAAAAAAATATTGAAAGGACAAACAGGCTGTAGGCAGAGGCTGCTGTCAGTGCAGCGCCCCTTGTGGACTCAAGTGCCCCATAAAAGATTACCGCATTAGTTAAGCGCCTGTGGACTTGAACGTAATAGCACCTGTGGACTTGAATAGGGGGTCAGATATGGGGCTTTATGTTCAGGCCAGATATATTGTCAGTGCAGAGGGGCGAGGAGCAAGGCCAAGTGTGCTTCCAGAGTTAAGGTCTGGAATGGTACTACGTGAGCAGTCAAAGCTGGGATAATGGGAGTGTTCGGCACTGGGAACCTAAGCAGGTAAGCAGCTATGATCAGGGTAGAATAGGGGGCCAGGTGTAAGGCTGGACTCGGGGTCAGGAATGAGAGAAGGTATGCAACTGGAGTCAGGGTCAGGAGTAGTACCAGGTGTGCAGTGAGACCCAGGTTGGTCAACATGGGCCAAGTGCTTGATTATAATCTGATATCCGTACAAGAATACACTAAGATCATTCATGTGCTGCACCTGTTGATCAGAGCCTGGTTCTACTGTGGAATGTAATTTAGCCTAACCTTATCCATAGCTAATCCAATTTAAAGCATAAATATTGCATTCAAGATTCAAGAGATTCAAGATAGTTTATTGTCATGTGTCCCAGATAGGACAATGATATTCTTGCCTTGCTTCAGCACAACAGAATATTGCAGGCATAAACAAATACTGAAAAGATCAGTGTGTCCATACACCATTGATCATATATATACTAGCCTAGTCTTTCAATCTTTCCTCACATGACAGTCCCGCCATCCCAGGGATCAATCTCGTGAACCTACGCTGCACTGCCTCAATCACAAGGATGTCCTTCCTCAATGCTTATTTATGTGTGTGTATATATATTGAAAGACTAGGCTTGTATTCACTGGAGTTTAGAAGGATGAGGGGCTATCTTATAGAAACATATAAAATAATGAAAAGACTGGTCAAGCTAGATGCAGGAAAATTGTTCCCAATGTTGGGTGAGTCCAGAACCAGGGGCCAATGTCTTAGAATAAAGGGGAAGCCATTTAAGACTGTGGTGAGAAAAAGAAATTTCACCCAGAGAGTTGTGAATTTGTGGAATTTCCTGCCACAGAGGGCAGTGGAGGCCAAGTTGGATAGATTTAAGAGAGAGTTAGATAGAGCTCTCGTTGCTAGTGGAATCAAGGGATGTGGGGAGAAGGCAGGCACGGGTTATTGAGTGGGGATGATCAGCCATGATCACAATGAATGGTAGTGCTGGCTCGAAGGGCTGAATGGCCTCCTCCTGCACCTATTTTCTTTGTTTCTATGTTTCTATAAAGTGCAATAGACTATTAAAGCTCAGATTTTTGTTTGAGTTGAATTTAATAGTCTGTTGGCTGTGGGAAGAAGCTGTTCCAGAACCTGGATGTTGCAGATTTCAGGCTCCTGTACCTTCTACCTGAAGGCTGCGTAGAGATGAGTGTGTGGCCTGGATGGTGTGGGTCCTTGATGATGCTGCCAGCCTTTTTGAGGCAGCGACTGTGGTAGATCCCCTCGATGGTAGGGAGGTCAGAGCCGATGATGGACTGGGCAGTGTTTACAACTTTTTGCAGTCTTTTCCGCTCCTGGACGCCCAAGTTGCCGAACCAAGCCACGATGCAACCGGTCAGCATGCTCTCCACTGTGCACCTGTAGAAGTTCGAAAGAGTCCTCCTTGACAATCCGACTCTCCGTAATCTTCTCTGGAAGTAGAGGCGCTGATGTGCTTTCTTTATAAATGCATCAGTGTTCTGGGACCAGGAGAGATCTTCAGAAATATGCCCGCCCAGGAATTTGAAGCATTCAAGTGTAAATTAAAGACTTGCAACAGTATGCACCAGATTACGCAACCCCCTCCCATAACCCCCCCCCCCCCCCCCCCCCCCCCCCCGCCATCACCCCCTACATTCCCTCGGGCTTCGTTTCTCGCACTTTCTCTCTCCCAACTCTCACCCAATGTTGGTAGCCCTGAAGCCATTTAGAACAGAGATGAGGAAACACTCTTTCACACGGAGAGTTGTGAGCCTGTGGAATTCTCTGCTGCAGAGGGTGGTGGAGGCCGTTTCTCTGGATACTTTCAAGAGAGAGCCTAATAGTGCTCTTAAAGATAGTGGAGTCAGGGGATATGGGGAGAAGGCAGGAACGGGGTACTATTTGTGGATGATCAGCCATGATCACATTGAATGGCGGTGCTGGCTCGAAGGGTTGAATGGCCTACTCCTGCACCTATTGTCTATTGTCTATTAGGAATAAAGGCGTAGACTATTTTCTAAATAGGGAGAGAATCCAGAAATCGGAGGTGCAAAGGGACTTGGCAGTGTTGGTGCAGGATTCCCAAAATGTTTATCTGCAAGTCGAATCGGTAGTAAAGAAGGCAAACGCTAGCATTTATATCAAGAGAGCTAAAATACAAAAACATGGCTCTATAAGGCGCTGGTTAGAGGCCACATTTGGATACCGTGAGCAATGTTGGGCACCATAACTGAGGAAGGATGTGCTGGCTCTGGAGAGGGTCCAGACGAGGTTTACAAGAATGATCCCAGGAATGAGTGGGTTAACATATGATGAGCGTTTGACGGCACTGGGCCTGTACTCGCTGGAGTTTAGAAGAATGAGGGGGGGGATCTCATTGAAACGTACAGAATAGTGAAAGGCTTGGATCGACTGGATGTGGAGAGGATGTTTCCACTAGTGGGAGAGTCTAGGGCTGGAGGTCATAGTCTCAGAATTAAAGGGCCGTCCTTTAGGAAGGAGATGAGGAGGAATTTCTTTAGAGGGTGATGAATCTGTGGAATTCTTTGCCACAGACGGCTGTGGAGGCCGTCGATGGATATTTTTAAGGCAGTGATAGATAGATTCTTGATTAGTACGCGTGTCAGGGGTTATGGGGAGAAAGCTGGAAAACGCAGTCAGGAGGGAGAGATAGATCAGCCATGATTGAATGGTGATGTTGACTTGATGGGCCGACTGGCCAAATTCAGCTCCTATCACTTATATTTCAGTATAGAATGTTTTATTATCATATGTCCCAGGTAGTAGACATAGTACACTGTAAACAATATAATAAACGAGAAAAAAAATCAGTGTGTATATACACACATGCTCACATATACACCGATTGTATACACACACACACATATTTGCACAAATATGTATACATAAAAAACAAATAAACAATAATATATTAATAATAATAATCTATTGTAGTTCAGAGCTTATTTGAGGTTGTAGTGTTTAATAGCCTGATGGCTGTAGGGAAGAAGCTGTTCCTGAACCTGGACATTACAGATTTCAGGCTCCTGTACCTTCTTCCCGATGGCAGAGGTGAAATGAGTGCGTGGCCAGGATGGTGTGGGTCTCTGGTGATGCTGTGTGTAGACAGGAATTTGTAGATGCTGGTTTAAACCAAAGATAGACAATAGACAATAGGTGCAGGTGTAGGCCATTTGGCCCTTTGAGCCAGCACCGCCATTCAATGTGATCATGGCTGATCATCCCCAATCAGTACCCCATTCCTGCCTTCTCCCCATATCCCCTGACTCCGCTATTTTTAAGAGCCCTATCCAGCTCTCTTGAAAGCATCCAGGGAACCTGCCTCCACTGCCCTCTGAGGCAAAGAATTCCACAGACTCACCACTCTGTGAGAAAAAGTGTTTCCTCGTCTCCGTTCTAAATGGCTTACTCCTTATTCTTAAACTGTGGCCCCTGGTTCTGGACTCCCCCAACATCGGGAACATGTTTCCTGCCTCTAGCGTGTCCAAACCATTAACAATCTTATATGTTTCAATGAGATGCCCTCTCATCCTTCTAAACTCCAGAGTGTACAAGCCCAGCTGCTCCATTCTCTCAGCATATGACAGTCCCACCATCCCGGGAATTAACTTTGTAAACCTACGCTGCACTCCCTGAATAGCAAGAATGTCCTTCCTCAAATGAGGGGACCAAAACTGCACACAATGCTCCAGGTGTGGTCTCACTAGGGCTCTGTACAACTCTTTGCTCCTATATTCGATTCCTCTTGTTATAAAGGCCAACATGCCATTCGCTCTCTTCACTGCCTGATGTACCTGCTTGTTTACTTTGACACATAATGCTTTCTTGATAATTGCATCAGTCTGCTGGGTTCAGGAACGATCTTCAGAAATAAGCACGGCCAGGAATTTGAAGCCTTTGACTCTCTCCACCATGCTGTATCTCTAAACTAAATCTAAATTGTCCATTTATCTCTGGTTGTTAAGATTATTTTTACTCCCTTTTTTGCCATCAAGAGCAAAAGTCTTTTCTAAATATTCTGTGAAAAATGCCAAGATCAGGAGAATTATTTTCAGTTGTTCAGTGAATACATCCCTTATCGTTAACCAGTTGGTCATTTTGAAATGCTCACACTGCTAAGTTAACAATGGGATTATTTGCTCAGTAGCATAGTGTTCTACTGAATAATTCAGCCAGTCTCTGCTGAAAGCTGATTTGAAAATGGATTAATTTTAGAACCCAGCTGACGAGTCCAACCTGCTTGAACGGAATGGTAAAATATAAAGAAAATAAGTAGAGAATTACATTTCCTTTTAGAAATCAAGTATGGAACAGTATATATCGCGTATCGTTCTGGAAAACAAATATTATTAACAGACCAGTGAAGTGGAAAATAAATCATTGTGTACTGCTTTAGCCTCTTATAAGTTTCTTTTAAGTCTCTGGATAGATAGGAGATGCCAGAACTCAACTTGATACTCATATAAGGTAGACAAAAATGCTGGAGAAACTCAGCGGGTGAGGCAGCATCTATGGAGCGAAGGAAATAGGCAAAGTATCGGGTCGAACCCCTTCTTCACCCGAAACGTTTTTCACCCCCCCCCCCCAGCTAACATTGATCTATTCTACGTTTTCCTTGAACTTTGTCCCCTTTGATGTCTCGTTTTCACACCTTACTCTTTCATATCTCTGTCTTCCTCTCGCCGACTCTCAGTCTGAAGAAGGGTCTCGACTCGAAACGTCACCCATTTCTTCTGCCCAGAGATGCTGCCTGTCTTGTTGAGTTACTCCTGCATTTTGTGTCCATCTTCCAAGCTCAATTAAAATCTGACTCTGCCTGCAAAGCACACACCACTTTCACAAATATATTAGAAAAACTCAGCTCATAAACATGTAGTCAGCTATCTTATATATGATGATAACCACAAAATCATCTCAATTTTACTTCGGAGTCACGTGAGTGACTACGTGTAGAACCCGCTTCCAACGCTTGCGTGTCATATCGCTACACGCATTGCATGAGTCAACAGAAGGGTGGAGGACATCCCCCAGTAACGGGAGAAGGAAAAAAGGACCAGCAAAAGGCAGGTAAGGACTCTGCATTTTTATTCACAGAAAAATGGACAGAGTGAAAAGGAAGCGGTCTGCAAAAAAGCTGCCCGAGAAACGCGTTGTAAACGTGGATGAACGGCAGAGACAGCAGCCGTCGGCTCTAGAGGCCTCGGTAGAGGAATCAGCTGGCACCGACGAAACTTACTCACCGGCCGGGAGGCAAAGTTCAAACAAAAACGCACCATCTAGCAGAGCCCGACTTGGAGCAGCAGCGGGCTACCAGCCCGTATCAATATCGGACCAGGGCTGAACGGGTGCGGCAGACGGAACAACCCCGCTATGAGTGGCTGCATACGGAGCAGCCAGGAGGGACAGTCAGGACCGGTGTGGCCAGCGGCGGGACGAGGAAAGCCCGCAAACCAGCACCCGTGAGTACCGGGTACGGGAACAGCTGGGATACAGAGACGAGCAGCACACTGCTGAAAGGCTGCAGGAATGGGAGCAGCCAAAAATAGCAAGTGCAGCTCAACATAAAGACCGTCTGGAGGAGCTCCTTCACAGTGGCAGTCCCATGAATGTGGAGACTAGCCACAGTGGGCAGACAAGCCCCATATGGGTACCCCGTGAGGGACCCCCTGAAATCTCGACCTCTTCGGAGGAGAGTGGGCAGGACCCTGATGGGCCAGACCCTGATCACACAGCTTCCCATGATCCTGAATCTGCAGAAAAACATACACTGCTGGACATGGTGGCTGATTACTTCAAACCAAGTCAAACAGGGGCAGACTTGGATTCCAGGATGGCAGCCAGTATTAACTACATGTCTGGCCATCAACTCCAACAACAAATATTCACAGAGACACTGGCCAGACATCTGCCACCTGGTAACTGTGATGCATTACAAATCCCCAGTGTCAACCAATGCATTTGGAAGCATATGGGGAAGGACATCAGGAACCATGATCTCAAAATCCAGAAAGCCTTAAAGGGGCTTACGGCAGGGATCACAACTTACATCCGCACCCTGGACAAAACAGAGCAAACTAAAGGCCACCAAGACGCACTAGCCCTGTTCTGTAATGTACAATATGAGCTGAATAGCATGCGGAGGGCGGCTATTCAGCCAGCACTGGATCCTAAATATGCAACAATTTGCAAACAAAGAGCCGTTAAAACCCCAACCCTTTTGTTTGGGGAAGCCAAGACACTGGGACTCATCAAAACCAGCGCAAAGGCTTATTTTGGATCACGGTACCAGCCACATGGAAGACCGAAAAGTGTGGCTTATATCAGTGGCAGTGCCAGAACCCAATATAACCCGCAGCAGCCTTCTTTTAGGGTATGGCCAGGGACGGCCACCCTGGAAGATGCGGAAGCCTCAACCTCCAGTACAACCACGAACACGAATAAAAATAAAACCCCCTTTTTTCAAAAAACAAAGAAAATAATACAACCACCAGTAACCATGGAGGTAGGTGGGTGTGGTTCTTTTGTAAAAAAAGGGACCCACGACGGTGGGGGGGAGGTTGCAATACTACAGTGACGAATGGTGTAAAATCACTACAGACTCGTATGTTCTAAGCAGTATTCAGGGTTGTCTGATAGAATTTACTCATCCCAATAACCCCCCAGTACAACATACACCAGAAAGGCATTTCGTCCTTACAAAAACCGAACAATCTAAAGCCCACATGGAGCTACAACGATTGTATACAAAAGGTGTGATTGAGCATACTACTCATGAACAATTAAAATTTGTATCAAACATATTTATTAAAAATAAAAAAGATGGGGGTTGCAGGATTATCATTGACCTTTCAACCCTAAACACATTCGTTCAATATGTTCATTTTAAGATGGATACCTTTATCACTGCTAAAGAATTAGTATCAGCTGGTTTCTATATGACAAGCATTGACTTAAAAGATGCATACTATACAGTACCCATCAGAGGGGAACACAGACATGGAGTTAAGTGTAAATTGATACCAGAAACGAATATGGATTATCTAGGACCTCCATTATGATAAACGATTGGGCTACAGTGCCATCAATAGTGCCAGAAGTGCACTCTCCAATTACCTATCACAAGGAACGGAGCGGCACACGGTGGGAACGCACCCCCTGGTAACAAAACTTATGAGGGGCATATTCAATGCAAATCCCCCTAAAACCAGGTACTCCAAAATCTGGGATGTGGGTGTCGTTTTAAACATGCTGAGGAGCTGGTGGCCCATAAACAGCATTATCACTGCAGAAACTGACCATGAAGATGGTTATGCTCATGGCGTTAGTTACTGCACAACGAGTCCAGTCATTAAGCAAACTGAGCCTGGACTCCTTGATCATCTCACGAGAGAAACTGGTGTTTGTCATACATGAGTTAATAAAACAAACAGACCAGGTTCATCGGGTCAAGTGATTGAATTTATGGCATATCCATATGACGAACGTCTGTGTATAGCAAGACATATCCAATTATACATGGAATATACTAAGAGCATTCGAGGTCAGGAAATGGCTTTGTTAATTTCTTACAAGAAACCGCACAAAAGGGTCACGACCCAAACTATCTCAAGGTGGCTCAAATGTGTCCTAAAGATGGCAGGAATAAACACTAATGGTTTTAAATCTCATTCCACCAGGGCTGCAGCAACATCCGCAGCAAAAGTTCTGAGGTACCCACGGACCAAATCCTCAGAATAGCAGGATGGTCATCCGAAAGGACTTTCCAAAGGTTTTATAATAAACCAGTTTTGGAGCCATCATCATTTTCGGAAAGCATTTTACGTTCAATATTATAATTTGCCCGAAGGGTTACAGGGCTATGATTTCAATTAATAAATGTATTTTCTCGTTATATCACACAAGTCTTTGTATAAGTGTGTCTAAAATTGCTAATGATACTCTCTCCCGATACCCAAGGCAGTTGTGAAGCATGGACTCGTTCCACGGCATGAGGTCACAGAGCTTTGAAATCTTCACGTAGTCACTCACGTGACTCCGAAGTAAAATAGTAAGATTAAACGAGAACTTACCAGTTTGAAGTTTGATCTGTATTTTATGAGGAGGAACGTTGAGGGAATACGTGCCCTCCGCTCCCACCCTCCTATGATCATATCAAAACTGGTATCTCTTTGATAATCTTACTATGTTAGGTCATTATAGTTTCTGTGACCTCACACCGCTGCTTTGAAGAATGACACGCATGCGTTGGAAGCGGGTTCTTCACGTATTCCCTCAACGTTCCTCCTCATAAAATACAGATCAAACTTCAAACTGGTAAGTTCTCGTTTAATCTTACTATTTTCATCCTTATTTTCAAGGCTTGTAATGCTGAGGCTCTCTAGCCTGGTCAGGCCGCCTTTGGAGTATTGTGAGGAATTTTGGGCCCCACATCTGAGGAAGGATGTGCTGGCTCTGGAGAAGGTTCAGAGGAGGTTTACAAGAATGGTCCCAGGAATGAGTGGGTTACGGGCCTGTCCCACTGTACGAGGTAATTTAAGAGTTCTCCCGAGTTCTCCCCTGATTCGAGCTCGTGTAATGTACCTAGCGGGTACCTAGTAAAATGTAACCATTTTTTTCATCACGAGTGTTTTTTTACTCGTGGACATTTTTCACAGTGTTGAAAAAATGTCACGAATTTACCGGATTTCCCGAGTACCTACCGTTACTCATATGAGCCGCTACGTGACATCTATGAGCTCCTATGTATCCGCTACGTACATTACACGAGCTCGAATCAGGGGAGAACTCGGGAGAACTCTTGAATTACCTCATACAGTGGGACAGGCCCATTAACGTATGACGGGTGTTTGACAGCACTGGGCCTGTACTCGCTGGAGTTTAGAAGAATGAGGGGGACCTCATTGAAACTTACCGAATAATGAAAGGCTTGGATAGAGTGGATGTTTCCAAAAGTGGGAGAGTCTAGGACCAGAGGTCATAGCCTCAGAATGTAAGGACGTTCCTTTAGGAAGGAGATGAGGAGGATTTTCTTTAGTCAGAGGGTGGTGAATCTGTGGAATTATTTGCCACAGAAGGCTGTGGAGGCTGTCAATGGATATTTTTAAGGCAGAGATAGATAGATTCTTGAATAGTACAGGTGTCAGGGGGTATGGGGAGAAGGCAAGAGAATGAGGTTAAGATAGATCAGCCATGATTGAATGGTGGGGTAGACTTGACGTACCTAGGTTCATTCCTTTTTCTGTAGTTTAAAGAAGGGTTTCGACCCGAAACATCGCCCATCCTTTTTCTCTAGAGATTCTGCCTGACCCAAGGTTCAAGGTTTCAAGGTCAGTTTATTGTCACATGTACCAATTAAGGTACAGTGAAATTCGAATTACCATACAGCCATACTAAAAAAAATGCAACAAGACACACAACTACATAATAGTTAATATAAACATCCACCACAGCGGATTCCCCACATTCCTCACTGAGATGGATGGCAATGAAGTCCAATCTACTTCGTCTTTTATTCTCCCGCGGTCGGGGCAGTCGAACCATCGAAGCTCCTGTGTCGGGGTGGTCAAAGCTCCCGCGTCGGGGCGATCGAAGCTCCCGCGTCGGGGTGGTCAAAGCTCCTGCGGCTTGGAGTTCCCGAAGTCGGTCTCTAACCACAGATCACGAGCTACGTGATGTTAAGTCCGCAGGCTCCCACGGTGAAGCTCCCAAAGTCGGTCTCCGCCAACTCCTCGATGTTTGGCCGCAGTGCGGACGGAGATACAAATGGAAAAAAATCGCACCTCCGTCGTGGTAAGAGATTAAAAAAAGTTACCCCTAACCCCACCTCCCCCCCCACACATAAAACAAGCTAAAGTACACTAAAAGTATACATTTAACACATACAAAGAAACAACAAAGATGGAAGAAGGTGAGTTACTCCAGCACTTTGTGTCTACCTTCCTTATTATGCATACCGTGTGTATCTGGCATCAAATTATCATTAGACAGGAATTTTCTTCAACAGATTGTATCCACTCAACAGCTGCCGGTTGCCTTGGTTCTCTCAGCCTGGAGCTCAGCATCAAACCCTGTATCCCAGCAGAAAGCAGGACCGCTGAACTCTGCTTGTGTAACACTACTCTCACTACTCTACCCGAGAGTCTCACCTATGCCAGAGCCAGTGATGAATAATTCATTTGCTTCCTCTGCTCTCCTGCCCAAAGCCCACCAGCACAAATGCTAACCTCTCAATATGAAGGGGTATTTTAAGCCTTTCTTCCTGAGAAGACCGGATACCAGATACACCCGGAGGTCAAATACAAGTAGAGCTATTACTGCTCTTTTCCCATCTTGTAGCCATTTCATTAATATTATTTCCAGGAGCAACTGAGATTCCTATTTTTACTCAGGTGGGATATTCATGAATAAAAATAAAAAATTTAGAATGTTCATGATCCTCTGGTACCAAGATTTTTTTTTTAAATGAGAAAATATAAGCGGTTTCATCAATATCATTGAATGTACTGCAGATGCTGGCTGACAAAACGTCACCGATTCCTTCTCTCCAGAGATGCTGCCTGTCCCACTGAGTTACTCCAGCATTTTGTGTCTACCTGCAATAAATGTAAAGTTTCCTTTAAGCACAGTACCTTGTTTTTCTGTGAATTGTTTGTCCCTTCCAAATGCTTGACCTTTAAATTAGTATTTTGCTCCATTCATCAATATACTGAGAAATAATTATTGAGAGTATTGCATTTTTCCTGCCTCACTGGGGTTCCCCTCTCCCATCATCTATGAGGCCCTCACTCGTGTCTCCTCGACATCCCACAGCTACGTCCTTCCTCCCCTCCCCTAGTCGCAACAGAGACAGAGTCCCCCTAGTCCTTACCTTCCACCCCATCAGCCGTCACATACGACACATAATCCTCCAATAGTTTTGCCACCTACAACGGGATCCCACCACTAGTCACATTTTCCCATCTCCACCCCTTTCCACCTTCCGCAGAGACTGTTCCCTCCGCAACTCCCTGGTTAACTCATCCCTTCCCACCCAAACCACCCCCTCCCCAGGTACCTTCCCCTGCAACTGCAGAATATGCAACACCTGTCGCTATGCCACCCCCCTCGACTGTGTCCAGGGACCCCGACAGTCCTTTCAGGTTAGGCAGATGTTCACTTGCACCTCCTCCAACCTCATCTACTGTATCCGTTGTTCAAGATGTGAACTCTTATACATCGGCGAGACCAAACATAGACTGGGTGATAGTTTCGCTGAACACCTTCACTCAGCCTGCGTGAACCTACCTGATCTCCCGGTTGCTGGACACTTTAATTCTCCTTCCCATTCCCACACTGATCTTTCTGTCCGAGGCCTCCTCCATTGTCAGAGTGAGGCTAAATGCAAATTGGAGGAACAGCATCTCATATTTCGCTTGGGCAGCTTTCAGAATGGCAGGCAGTGACAAGTGGGGTGCCACAAGGCTCAGTGCTGGGACCGCAACTATTTACGATATACATCAATGATTTAGATGAAGGAATTAACACTAGCAAATTTGCAGATGACACAAAGCTGGGTGGCAGTGTGAACTGTGAAGAGGATGCTATGCGGATGCAGGGTGACTTAGATAGGTTGGGTGAGTGGACAGATGCATGGCAGATGCAATATAATGTGGATAAATGTGTGGTTATAAGAACGGGAAGGCAGATTATTATTATCTGAATGGTGTCAGGGTAGGAAAAGGGGAAGTACAATGAGATCTGAGTGTCCTTGTACATCATTCACTGAAAGTAAGCATGCAGGTACAGCAGGCAGTGAAGACAGCTAATGGCATGTTGGCCTTCATAACGAGAGGAGTTGAGTATAGGAGCAAAGAGGTCCTTCTGCAGTTGTACATGGCCCTGGTGAAACCACACCTGGAGTATTGTGTGCAGTTTTGGTCTCCTAATTTGAGGAATGGCATTCTTGCTATTATGGAGTGCAGCGTAGGTTCACGAGGTTAATTTCCGGGATGGCGGGACTGTTATATGCTGAGAGAATGGAGCAGCTGGGCTTGTATACTCTGGAATTTAGAAGGATGAGAGGATATCTTATAGAAACATATAAAAATTATTAAGAGATTGAACATGCTAGATGCAGGAAACATGTTCCCGATGTTGGGGGGCCACAGTTTAAGAACAAGGGGTAGGCCATTTAGAACTGAGATGAGGAAAAGGTTTTTCACTCAGAGAGTTGTGAGTTTGTGGAATTTTCTGCCTCAGAAGGCAATGGAGGCCGATTCACTGGATGCTTTCAAAAGAGTTAGCCCTAAGAGTTAGATAGAGCTCTTAGGGCTAGTGGATTCAAGGGTTATGTGGAGAAGGCAGGAATGGAGTACTGATTGTGGATGATCAGCCATGATCACATTTAATGACAGTGCTGGATCAAAGGGCCAAATGGCCTACTCCTGCACCTATTGTCTAAGTATCTATGAATGTAACCCAGTGGTATGAATATTGACTTCTCCAACTTCAAGTAACCCCGGCATTCCCTCTCTCTCCATTCCTCCTCCACCCATCACACCAGCTTCTCGCTCTCACCTAGCCACAGCTAACAATGGCCCATTTCCTTTATCATTGTTACTTTTTTGCATATCTTTTATGAATTTGTTCTATATCTCTCTACATCTCCGTCTATATCTTTTGTTTCCCTTTCCCCTGACTCTCAGTCTGAAGAAGGGTCTCGACCCGAAACATCACCTATTCCTTTTCTCCAGAGATGCTGTCTGACCCGCTGAGTTACTCCAGCTTTTTGTGTCTATCTTCAGTTGTTTTCAGATTGCAGGCGTGTGACCAGTGGTGTGCGGCAGGCGTTGGTGTCAGGTCCCTGCTCATGGTCATATATATTTGGATGAGAATATAGATGACATAGAACCCACAATTATTTGTGCCAAAGATGATGTCAATTAAACTGGTCTCCTCAAACTGCATTTGCACCACACCCCTCCCCTCCCTGCATATCAATGTGTCCACCTAAAAGCTGCTTAAATGCCACTATCATATCTGCTTCCACCACCACCCTGATAGCACATTCCAGCCACCACTCTTTGTGTAAAAAAACGTACCCCGCACTCCTTTAAATTTCCCCCCTCACACGCTAAAGGTCATAAGTGATAGGAGCTGAATTAGGCCATTCGGCCCATCAAGTCTACTCCGCCATTCAATCATGGCTGACCTATCTTTCCCTCCTAACCCCTTTCTCCTGCCTTCTCCCCATAACCCATGACACCCGTACTAATCAAGAATGTATCTATCTCAGCCTTAAATATATCCACTGACTTGACCTCCATAGTCTTCTGTGACAATGAATTCCACAGACTCACCACCCTCTGTCTAAAGAGATTCCTCCTCATCTCCTTCCTAATAGAACATCCTTTAATTCTGAGGCTGTGCCCTCTAGTCCTAGACTCTCCCACTAGTGCTTTCCAAACATCCTCTCCACATCCACTCTGTCCAAGTCATGCTCTCTACTCTTGACATTTCCACCCTGGGGAAAAAGAGCAAGTAAGTTTGCAGATCACATTAAAATAGTGAAGAAGATTTTCTCAGATTATATCAGGAATTAGATTAATCAGAGAAGTGTGCAAAAGAATGGTGGGTGGGATTTATCTCAGACAAGTGCAAGGTGATGCAATTTGGGAAGTTAAGCAAGGGTAGGACTTAGATAATAAATAACAGGGCCCTTAAAGTAAGCAGGCAGTGAAGAAAGTGAATGGCATGTTGGTTTTTATATCAAGAGGAATCGAATATAGGAGCAAAGAGATCCTTCTGCAGTTGTACAGAGCCTTAGTGAGACCACACCTGGAGTATTGTGTGCAGTTTTGGGCCCCTAATTTGAGGAAGGACATTCTTGCTATTGAGGGAGTGCAGCGTAGGTTTACAAGGTTAATTCCCGGGATGGCGGGACTGTCATATGCTGAGAGAATGGAGCAGCTGGGCTTGTACACTCTGGAGTTTAGAAGGATGAGAGGCAATTTCATTGAAACATATAAGATTGTTAAGGGTTTGGACACGCTAGAGGCAGGAAACATGTTCCCGATGTTGGGGGAGTCCAGAACCAGGGGCCACAGTTTAAGAATAAGGAGTAAGCCATTTAGAACGGAGACGAGGAAACACTTTTTCTCACAGAGAGTGGTGAGCCTGTGGAATTCTCTGTCTCAGAGGGCAGTGGAGGCAGGTTCTCTGGATGCTTTCAAGAGATAGCTAGATAGGGCTCTTAAAAATAGCGGAGTCAGGGGATATGGGGAGAAGGCAGGAACAGGGTTGATTTTTGGGGATGATTGTGGATGATCAGCCATGATCACATTGAATGGCGGTGCTGGCTCGAAGGGCCGAAAGGCCTACTCCTACACCTATTGTCGATTGTCTATTGTCTATTAAGAGTGTTGAAGATCAGAAAGACATTGGGTTACAAGTACATAGTTCCCTGAAAGTGGCACAGTAGTGCCAGTAAACACAATAGTGAAGAAGGCAGATGCATGTTTGCCTTCACTGGATACAGCATTGAATACAGGAACTGGGAGGTCGTGTTACAGCTGTACAAAACATTGGTGAGACCAGACCTAGAAAATTGTGCATGGTTCTGGTCATCATGCTATAGGAAAGATGTGATTAAGCTAGAGAGGGTGAGAAAAGATTCACAAGGATATTTGTCAACACTGGTGGTCTTGAGTAGGAAGGAACGGCAGATGCAGGTTTACACTGAAGATAGGCACAAAATGCTGGAGTGACTCAGCGGGACAGGCAGTATCTCTGGAGAGAAGGAGTGGGTGACCTTTCGGGTCGAGACCCTTCTTCAGACTGAGAGCCTTGTGTAGCTGCTTGCAGTGTAGCTGCTGCTGCTGGCGCCGACGATGGCTGCACGGTGTACTGCTCCATGCTGTTTTGTATGTGTTTGTTCATTTGTGTCGTCTGTGAAAACGATTACTTTCACGAGAGAGGTACTCATAAATATCGGACATACAGTACCTCCAAACATCGTTCCGGATTTCTCTCACTCGCTGGATTATTTGGACATACTCGTCCACGGGGCTGTGGCTGCGTTCATGGTCTTGAGACGGAGAAGGACCTGTGGGAAGCGCTCTGGAGCACGCATCCGACTACGGCGACGAGGATCACGCACACCACTCCCGAGCATATTCCTGGCAAACGTACGTTCTCTCAATAACAAAGTGGATGAAGTGCAGCTCCTGCGCCAGACATACAAGGACTTCTCTTGATCGCTGCCCTGTGTTTCACCGAGACCTGGCTTTGTGACTCGACCCCGGACAGCGCGCTGCAACTGGCTGGCTTCCAACTTCACAGAGCGGAGTGGAGGCAGCGGGGAAATCAAGAGGCAGTGGAATATGCTTCTATACCAACCAGGACTGGTGCAGTGACATCACGGTACTGTCAAATTCCTGCTCTCCCAACCTAGAATCCTTCTTTATAAACTGCAAACCCTTCTACTCTCTGAGGGAATTTAACTCGCTGAATTTATTCTCGCTAGAGTCTACATCCTCTCCCCCAAGCCTGCGTACATGAGGCACAAACGCAACTCACTGACCAGGTAATGAGGGTAGAGAGTGACTTCCCGGACATTGTTTTGGGGGACTTTAACAAAACTAACCTCAGCCGTGACCTTCCAAAATACAGACTTCAGGTTACCTGCCCCACCAGAGGGGAGAGAACACTCGATCACTGTTATACGGCAATCAAGAACGCATATCACTCTGTTCCCTGGGCGGATCTGGGTCTCTCTGATCATTGTCTAGTTCACCTTATTCCGACCTACAGGCAGAAACTAAAATCTGCTAAGCCTGTGGTCAGAACAACGAAAAGGTGGACAAGCGAGGGCATTGAGAACCTACAATCCTGCTTTGACTGCATGGATTGGAATGTGTTCAGGGAAGCTACCACAAGCCGCGATGAGTATACAGACATTATATCATCATATGTCAGCTTTTGTGAGGACAGTTGCATTCCAACTAGGACCCGGACCTGGTTCAACAACAACAAGCCCTGGTTTACAGCAGAACTCAGACAGCTCCGACGGTCTAAAGAGGAAGCCGAGCGGGGATGCAGACCTCCACAGGCAGGCCAAGTACAAGCTGAGAAGAAGAATCAGAGCTGCCAAGGAAAGGTACTCTGAGAAGTTGAGGAGCAAGTTCTCAGCTAGTGACTCTTCTTCAGTTTGAAAGGGCTTGCAAGAAATCACCAGCTACAAGAGGAAAGCCCCCCGCTCTTTGGACAATCGTCAGCTGACCAACGACCTGAATGAGCTCTACTGCAGGTTTGACAAGCAGAAACATAACCCTGGTGCCCCCTACCCCCTCCCCAACAAACACAGCCAGACCCCAGTCTGCAATGACTGGACCCTTCTACACTCACTTCTCCCCATTCACCACTTCACACCTACTTAAAGCAAGACTCCAGTCTGAAAAGACTACTCCCTTTCCCACCACCCCTGTCCAATCACCACTTCACACCCAATTACCCATCCCCTCCATGCTGCGCAACATCATTTCTCCATCATCAACAACAAAAATATCGGAGAGGCTGTTCAGAAGACAGAAAAGCCGGAAATCTCCAGGACAGGACAATGTTTCCCCCTCTACTCTCAAGCTCTGTGCCGAACAACTGGCACCGGTCTACACAGACATTTTCAACCAGTCAATGCATACCTGTACTGTCCCTGCCTGCTTCCAAGTCTCCACTATTGTCCCTGTACCTGAAATGGCAAGAATTACTGGTCTTAATGACTACAGGCCTGTCGCACTGACTTCTGTAGTCATGAGGATCCTTGAAAGGCTTGTGCTGGCCAAGCTGAAAAATATCACAAACCCCCTGCAGGACCCTCTGCAGTTTGCATATCGGGCCAATAGATCTGTGGATGACCTGCACTTCATCCTCCAGCACCTAGACCACCAGGGACCTATGTGAGGATATTGTTTGTAGATTTTAACTCTGCATTCAACACCATTTTGCCAGAGCTACTACACTCCAAACTTTCTGAGTTGACTGTGCCTGAACCCCGGTCGGTGGATCACCAGCTTCCCGAGAGACAGGAAGCAGTATGTGAGGCAGGGAAAGCACATCTCGGACCCGCAAACCCTCAGCATAGGAGCAGTGCAAGGCTGCGTACTCTCCCCTCTCCTCTACTCTCTCTACACCAACGACTGCACCTCCACGGATTCCTCTGTCAAGCTTCTAAAGTTTGCGGATGACATAACCCTGATTGGACTGATCCAGGATGTGGAGGAATCTGCCTACAGACAGGAAGTGTCACAGCTGGCGTCCTGGTGCCATCGCAACAACCTGGAGCTCAATGCTCTTAAGACAGTGGAATTGATTGTAGACTTTAGGAGAGCTCCCTCTCCCCTCCCCCACTCACCATCAACAACACCACAGTCACATCTGTGGAGTCTTTTAAGTTCCTGGGAATCATCATCTCCAAGGACCTTAAATGGGGGGGCCATCATCGACTCCACAGATTTTAGTTTCTGCCTGTGGGGGGGAGGGGGTACCTTTTAAATCTCTCCCTGCACGGGAGACCCGACCTTTTCTTTGTCGGGTCTCCGTTGTCGTTGGGGCTGCAACGAGGAGCGGCCTCCAACAGTAAGACCGGGGGCTGTGGTGCCGACTACTCACCTCACCGTCGCGGAGCTGGCCGAGTCCAGAGCGGGTGGAGCTGTGGTGGACGCTGCTGCGACCCGACCCCCGGAGACTCGGTGGCTGCAACTGCGGGTCTGGCGGGCGGCACCGGGAGCCCGCGGGTCCCTGGAGGGAGACCGCTTTTCAGGGCTTCCGCAACGGCGACTTCTCCCGCCCGAGTTGCGGGGTTGAAGAGCACCTGAGCGGGGCCTTACACCATCGCCCCGCGCGGCTTGGAATGACTGCGGGACTGCGAGCGCGCGCCGGGGGCTCTAACATCAAGACCCGGTGTGCGGCCTTGCATCACCCGGCGTGGCTTTAATGGCTGCGGGACAATTCGCCATCGCCCGCCGGGGGCTTTGACTTTGACTTTGACTCTGACATCGGGGGGGAGAGTGCAGTGGAGAGATAAGTTTTTTTGGAGAGATAAGTTTTTTTGGCCTTCCATCACAGCAATGTGATGGATGTTTATGTAAATTATGTTGTGTCTTGGGTCTATTTGTTTGTAATGTATGGCTGCAGAAACGACATTTTGTTTGGACCTCAAGGGGTCCAAATAACAATAAATTGAATTGTATTGTATTGTACTTGAACTTGGTGGCGTTGCACCCTGCTTGAAGTGGTGTGAAACTGCACTTGAATTTGGTGGCCTTGCACCCTGCTTGAAGTGGTCGGAAACTGCACTTGAATTTGGTTGGCCTTGCACCCTGCTTGAAGTGATAAGAAACTGCACTTGAATTTGGTGGCCTTGCACCCTGCTTGAAATGGTAGGAAACTTCATTTGAATTTGGTGGCGTTGCACCCTGCTTGAAATGGAATTTCAAGGAATAGCCATGAGTCAACTGCCAGCCCAACAGCCATGAGTGAGCTGCCAGCACATCAGGCTTGAGTGAGTGAGCTGCCACCCCAAGTATCCATTTGGCCCACAATGTCCATACTAGCCCTCTAGAAACCAGTCCCTTTAGCCCACAACACCCATACTAGGGCTCCAGAAAGCCACCCCCCCCCCCCACTGGCCACCAATATTGGAATTGGTGGAGAGGTGGAATATTGCGTTGGGGGACCAGCCCTCCCGTGTGAAGAAGGGACCCAACGGGTCCCACTTAGTCTAGTTTTACATTAGATTTCAAATGTAGTCTATTGGCTGCAGAACATTTGTGATGTCCAGACTTTGAGAAATCCTTAACACCAATGCAAGGTCATTTTTAGCTGATTTAATAGTCAATATTCTAGTAGATTCCAAATATTAATCTTCATAGCTTTCTAGTAAACAACAGTTGAAAAAATGAGTCAATTATGGCTTGAAAACCTGTAATATATATTCAGTCAGCCAAAGAATGAGTTTCCATTGCATACGAAGGAATTGCAGATGCTGGTTTACACTGAAGATAGACACAAAATGCTGGAGTAACTCCGCGGGACAGGCAGCATCGCTGGGGAGAATTCAAGATTCAAGATTCAAGAGTCATTTATTGTCACATGCACCAATTGTACAGTGAAATTTGGTGTCACCATACGGCCATACGAATAAAGAGAGAACAAAACACGATAGTATTTTAACATAAACATCCCCTGCACAGCGGAATCAAAGATTCCTACTGTGAGGGAAGGCCCAAAGTTCAGTCATCCTCCTCTTTGATGTTTATTGATGTACACCCATGGTCGAGGCCTCCCGAGCCCTCCGCAGCGCCCCGCAGCCACCTCCCAGGCCCTCTCGCCGGGACGATGGAACTGGCCTTGGAACGGGAGAACAAGAGCGGCTTGGACTTCCGAATCGGCCACTTCCTACCGGAGTCCGTGGCGCCTGAATTCCACAGGCCGCGCCGAGCGGAGACCCACGCTGGCCGCCCTCGGCAATAGGCCCCAGGGCACTGCGATGTTGAAGTCAGCGCCGCCTGCGCTGGAAGCTTTTCAAACCACATCCCCGCGATGTTGTTGCAGCAGGCCCAACACTCCGGAGCTTCAATGGCGATCCCAGGTGAGGCATCGCCCGCTCCTTGGTGTATCCAGCGCTGCGCAGCCCCTGCTGGAGCTCTGGTCCGGGTCCCCGACAGGAAAGGCCGCGCCAATCCAGTTGGTAGGCTGCGAGAAGGGGGGGCGAGGACGCGACTCGTAGAATAGTCGCATCCTCGCCAGGAGGTGACTGGCAGACGGTACCCCCTTACCCTACCCCCCTCCCCCACAAAGAAAAACAAAAGAAACCTCAACATACTTTTAAACAAACTAAAAAATAAAAACAAGATGGAAAAAACGGACAGACTGTAAGCAGAGGCAGCCTTCATGGCCACCTCGACTGAACCTTCTATCCAGATACTGCCTGTCCCGTTGAGTTACTCCAGCGTTTTGCGTTTATCTTCATTGAGTTTTTATTGGTCACTTTTAAACAGGTAGAGTCTTAAACATGTCAAATACAATTATTTCAAGTTTTGAAGATAGACACAAAATGCTGGAGTAACTCAGAGGCAGCAGAGAAGGAATGGGTGACATTTCTATCTTCGGTTTAAACCAGCATCTGCTGTTCCTTCCTACATATTTTAAGTTCTGCACTTCTTAACAATTCTGTGGGTGTTTTTTTTGGTGTTACAGTGGGACGTAGATTGGACTGAATGACTAACAATGTTGTAAATAAAGATGAGTGTCAGGCAGCGAGAGCATTGCTATGCTTCAATGTTTGGCATTTAAAGCCTTGGGCTAACTCGAGGTGATGTGAGTGGGTGGGAATGCTGCGTTTAAAAGCACTTCCTTAGATTTACTTGTTTCTTCATAAAACTTTCCAACTTATTGAAAAACTGCATTGGTTCCTTTACTTTCATTATATTTAATTGAAAACCTTTGCTCCCTGTGTGGATGTAGATGTTCTCTATTTTTAAAAACTTAAGTAAGAAACTCCTTCTAAAGTTGAACCTTATGATTTACTAATGGGCCTGTCCCACATGGCGATTTTTTTAGCCGACTGCCGGCGACTGTCATAGTCGTAGCAGGTCGCCGAAAAACTGATGACTAACCTACGTCATCCTGGCGACAACCTACGACTGCACCCACGTCAGGAGACGTCAAGCTACGCTCATTGGCGTCAAACCCGCTGTCGCCGAAAATGTTTCAACATGTTGAAAATTTAGCAGCGACCAGAAACGCTACGACTTTTTGCGCGACTGAGGAGTCTACTCCCGGCAGCCACCGGCGAACATGTAACGACAAACTAGTTGCCTGTGGTTGCCTAAAACATCGGCTAAGTGGGACAGGCCCATAAATATTATTCAACCAGGCTTTAAATGCATCATCAGCATTAAATCTTCAAAAAGTGGTAAAGAGTGGAAAGGAAAGCATAAGGTATGCCTGCTTTAATAGGTCTGGGCAAGAAGAGTCGGGGAGTCATTATGCAGCTTTGTAAGCCGTTGGTCAGGCCGCATTTGGAGTATTGTGTGCCGTTCTGGTTATCCCATTACTGGAAAGATGTGGAGGCTTTGGAAAGGGTACAGAGGAGGTTTACCAGAATGATGTCCGGAGTAGGGGGGTAATAGCTACAAGACTTGGATAGTTTTCTCTGGAATGCCGGAAGTTGCGGGGATACTTAGCGGGAAGTATCTACAATTATGAGATGCATAGATAGGATAAACAGTCGGAATCTTTTTGCCTGGATGAAAATAACCAAATCCTAGAGGGCACAGCTTTCAGGTGAGAGTGTCAAAGTTTGTTTCTTAAAAAGCAGATAGCAACAAAAACTGTTAAAGGTAGACCATGGCAATCTTTAATTGATTCGTCAGACGGGAGTGGCATAGATCTACAATGAGCACAAACGTTGCTCAGTGCTTCTCGGGCTCCCACTCGCAGAACAAAGGAAAGTTAGCACATTTATACATTTTTCTTTTCAGTAAAACACTCCTACCAAGTCTGAATATGGCAGGGCTGAAAGATTCTGTAGCCTTTCAGAATATAGGAAAGCTGGGTCCAAATCAACCAATAACAAGTTATTATTTATCTCTGGAGCGACAGCTATTTTATTCAATCTTGGCTTCTTTATGGCCTTGAAGAAGCACATGTTATTACTGCAGGCTGCCATCTTAATGTCTTTATTGAAAAGACAACCTGTCCTCCATATTGTGTTCCTTATAATTTACAAAGTCATTCAGACTTGGCACCGAGCCATTCTTTTGTTTTACTAGACCATGCTTTTGTGGAAGAACGACTCCATTTTAGATTTGACTATTAGATTTGACTATTAGCTCTTTCAAGAGGGGCAACGTTTAAAGGAGATATGTGGGGTAGGTTTTTTTTACACAGGGATGGTGAGTGTCTGGAATGCACTGTGATAGTTGAAGCAGATACATTAGTGACATTTAGAAGACTTTTGGATAGGTGTATGGATATGCAGGGAATGGAGGGATATTGGTTATGTGCAGGTAGATAAGTGATGGTCTTGGCATCATCTTGGCACAGACATTATGGGCCGAAGGGCCTGTGCTTGTGCTGCACTGCTCTATGTTCCGTTAGAAATGGCTTTATGAATTGGATATGTTTATTACTTTCTGAGATATTTCTAAATACTGCAGGTGGAACTTGGAATCTCAGTAAAATGTCCTTGAAAATTGTTTACAAATAAATGACAGCAAGAAGAGACTGATGCAGAGCAGTAAAACAGTAAAAGCTTACGAAATTATTACAAACCACACCCGCGATCTGAAGCCCAATGTTTGTCTCCAAATATTGGACATGTAAACTGCCCTAAGATGACTTTTTTTTTGAACAAATATATTACACTTAATTCTAACATCTTAGTTACCACGATGCACTAATGAGACCTTCTCTCACTGCTATCCATCAGAACTCAATTGCATTCTTTCTGCTATAGCTTAGTTTAGTTTAGAGATACAGCACGGAAACAGGCCCTTTGGCCCGCCGAGTCCACACTGACCAGCGATCCCCGCACATTAACACCATTCTACGTGCACTAGGGCAATTTTACATGTATACCAATCTATTTACCCTGCAAACCTGTAGGAGTGTGGGAGGAAACCGAAAATCTCGGAGAAAACCTACACGGTCATGGGGAGAACGTACAAACTCTGTATAGACAGTACCCATAGTCGGGATCGAACCCGGGCCCCTGGCGCAGTAAGGCAGTAGCTCTACCACTATGCCACTGTGCTGCCCTCCCTATCTGTTTTGATAAAAACCCTTCCCAATCTCCCTTGCTGCTGTGCAAGTTCCTAGATCAGTGGACTCCCTTCCTCTACAGCTTTTAGGGACTTAACTTTGCCATTTCCATTTCCCAGTATTCCTAGTCCTTGTGCTTACTTCCCATCCCACCAGCCTTCGTGGCTCATCTACCTAATTTAGGTATCTTCAGAGCAATACCCCCATGAGATACATTTCCCCTCCTTTTTGCTTTCACATTCCCTCCCTGACATACTGGTCCAGTCTTGCTTCTCACCACCAGCAGTTCTCAGGGCACTTTCCCCACACAATTACAGGAGCTACCAATTCTGTCCCTTCCCATTTTCCAAGGCCTCCTTTGCTTGATCCAGTTGGATCAATGATTTTCTTTTACATCTTCCAACATCATCTCCTCTACATGGCAGAACCCTCGTATGGTTTAGGTGACCACCTTCGTTCCGCTTGAAAACATCACTTGCAGTTCAAATTTCTTGTATTGACGAGTATTCTGAGGCCAAGTCAATGGATATTGTTAAGGCAGAGATAGATAGATTCTTGATTAGTACGGGTGTCAGAGGTTATGGGGAGAAAGGGGTTAGGAGGGAGAGATAGATCAGCCATGATTGAATGGCGGAGTAGACTTGATGGGCCGAATGGCCTAATTCTGCTCCTATAACTTGGGACCTCATGACTTATTGCCTTATTTTGTTCAGGTAATGTGTTATTCTGGTGCTCCATGTATGTGACGTCCTGGGGAGCCTCGATTCACTAATCCCTTTACCGCACGCTCACCCTGTACTGCTCACCTCCTTGTCATTTCATCACTTCTGCCTGTTTCTGGATTGGTGATTAAGAGATAAATGAAACCCAAGACATTGGGGAATACCTCTCCTGCCTTATTTTTTCTACATCTCATCTGAATGATGAAATCTCCAACAGAGTTGCATTTCCTCAGTGCTGCACCATTTGAGCTGGGTTCAGATTTCTGGAGAGTCATAGTCACAGAGACGTAGTCCTACAGCGTGGAAAACAGGCCCTTCGGCCCAACTTGCCCACACCGGCCAACATGTCCCAGCTACATTAGTCCCACCTGCCTGCGTTTGGTCCATAGCCCTCCAAACCTTATTATACAATATTACAATACAATATAGAGACCAACTCAGAGACCAACAAAGCACCAATTGGCACCTGTTTCTAGTTTCAATTCTGCTCTTAAAAATCGGCTTCTACCTTATGTATTTTGCTTGTATTGTTGGGAAGCAAGTTTTGTGAGATTATTAAAAAATTATCATTCACAAAAATGCATTTTGCTCCATTCCCTTGTGAGTCAGTGTGCATTCTGCTAATGATGGCAAACTCTAGCGGGGAAATTAGTCTGTGGCATGCTGTGCATAATTGGGACCTTACTCTCTGGAGAATTTTTATATTCACCTAATTAGTCCATCTAATTAGCACATTTTACTTGTAATTGAGGGGTAGGGACACAGGAGGTCTTGAATAAATCTTTCCTAATCAGAATGAATACATCATCTTGCAGTGATGGAATTGATACAACATTTCTCGTGGTTTAGGACTTCTGCAATTCAAATACAATTCTTCTTAAAACACAACCTGACATGTTATTTAAGAAGAGAAATACAATATAATTATTTCTTAGAAATAAGATTTGTGAAATGAATAAATTGTAGGAAAACAAAGGCAAAAGATTCCATGTTTTGTTAACACTCAAACGATTAGTAATTTTGATTGAATCTACAGACATATGGGGAAAACAGATGTATGTTAGCACAGATCATATATTTGTGGCAGACATCCTTCAAGTCACTGGGATATTCAGGATGTGCTGGCTCTAGAGAGGGTCTAGAGGAGGTTTACAAGAATGATCCCAGGAATGAGTGAATTAACCTAAGATGAGCATTTGACGTGTTTGACATTGGAGTTTAGAAGGATGAAGGGACCCCTCATTGAAATGCACCGAATAGTGAAAGGTTTGGATAGAGTGGATGTGGAGAGGATGTTTCCACTAGTGGGAGAGTCTAGGACTAGAGGTCATAGCCTCAGAATTAAAGGACAGTCTTTTAGGAAGGAGATGAGGTGGAATTTCTTTAGTCAGAGGGTGGTGAATCTGTGGAATTCTTTGCCACAGAAGGCTGTGGAGGCCAAGTCAGTGGATATTTTTAAGGCAGAGATAGATGGATTCTTGATAGGTACGGGTGCCAGAGGTTATGGGGAGAAGGCAGGAGAATGGGGTTAGGAGGGGGGAGATAGATCAGCCATGATTGAATGGCGGAGCAGACTTGATGGGCCGAATGGCCTAATTCTACTCCTATCACTCCTATGACCTTATTACCCGGAAGGACAGCCACTTAAAAAGCGCATACAGAAGGTTAGCATTAAGCTCAGCACTCTGGAGCCAAGCATCCGTTCACAAGAACCCACCTCCCACTTGTTGCTGTAAGGTGAGGGTGGAGCCACAGATCAAAGAATGCACCGTTACATTCAGAGGTAAAACTGAAAGAACCAATGCAAGGAATTCAGAGAAAAATAGCAAAAAAAACCCAGTATTTTATCAAGTTAGCAGTTCTTGTGTTCCTCATAATATTTCACACAACCCAAAATCAGATTTCCTCTCTGTGTATCCCCAACAACATTTGTACCTCAGGTGGACACAAAGCTGGAGAAACTCAGCGGGTGAGGCAGCATCTATGGAGCGAAGGAATGGGCGAGTGTCAGAGGCTGAGGGGAGACCTGACGGAAGTTTATGTTTAGTTTAGTTTATTGTTTATTGTCACGTGTACCGAGGTAGTGAAAAGCGTTTGTTGCCAGTGGAAAGACAATGCATGATTACAATCGAGCCATTTACAGTGTACAGATACATGATAAGGGAATGACGTTTAGTGCAAGGTAAAGCCAGCAAAGTCCGATCAAAGACAGTCCTGTAGCGACACCTGGTGGGGGCTCTGTGTAATCAAACCCTTGTGATTGGCTGGAGAAGTCACATGTTTTATGCACGGGCTTTTTGCTGTAACAGGTCATTCTAGCGCCACGTGTGTAGAACCAACATGATTGGCTGTCTTTAGCGACCGACCCGGGTAACTTCTTTATTTTCATTCCCGAAATAAATAATTTTTCCATACCCACCGTCTCGACTCGCCAAACTGGTGACCTCGACAAGTCCAACTGCTTAGGACATTCAACATACAAGCCGCCGCCATCCCCGACGCCCAGCAAAACGCTGTGGGCCTCAAGCTGCCCGTGTTCTGGACAGAGCAGCCACAGAGCAGAGCCTCTGGTTTGCACACATAGAAGCTCAGTTCCACCTGCAGAACATCGCAGTCGACGACACTAAGTATTTCCATGTGGTCGGGGCCCTCAACCAGGAGACGGCCTTGCGGTTATTGCCGTACTTACAGAACCCACTGGTGCTCATGAAGTACGACGGTCTAAAGGCCCTGCTCCTCCGTACATTCGGGCTCAGTCGCTGAGACCGCGCCGCTCGCCTCCTACACATGACCGGTCTGGGTGACCGCAAGCCGTCGACCCTGATGAGCAAGATGCTCGCCTTGATGGGCGGCTATCCGTGCCTCCTGTTCGAGTAGGCATTTCTTGAACAAATGTCAGATGATGCTCGCCGGGTCCGACTTCACCGACCCCATGCAGCTCGCAGAACGGGCCAACTAGTTATGGCTCACGAAGCAACAGGACGGTGGTCTATAAACCAGGTGTCCGTGCACGCACGCCAGCCGCTTCACAGAGGTCGCGGTGACGCTCCGCCCACCGCTACCATCGCAGAGCCGCAGCCGCACGCTGGAGACCGGGGCAAGCACCAGGGGTGTTTTTACCAACTTCGATGGGGCGCTGAGGCCCGCCGATGCCGACCTCCCTGCACGTTTTCGGGAAACGCCTCGGCCGATTATCAATATAGGCGATCGCGATCGGCCCAAACAACCGCCTCTACGTACGCGACCGCCACTCTGGAGTACGTTTCCTCGTTGACTCCGGGGCCATTGTGAGCATCCTTCCCTCGACTGGGATGGACACCCGTGCTGGTAAACACGGCCCTGTGCTCACGGCTGTCAACCGCAGTACGATCCAAACCTACGGCACGCGGACCCTCTCCCTGTCCTTTGACTCCCACCCGTACGAATGGACCTTTACCGTCGCGGATGTTGCGCAACCGCTCCTGGACGCCGATTTCCTCCGGGCCTTTTCCTTCCTGGTTGACGTGCGGGCGAGCGCATGATTCCACCGACGGGCCTCGGACCCGCGGCACCGCGAACCTCGACACGCCCCAGCCTGCAGCTGAGCGCGGTGGCTGAGGTTGAGGGCCCCTATGCCTCCCTTCTCGCAGAGTTCCCGGAGCTCCTCACCCCCCCCCGCGTTTCTGCATGGTGGCCCCCAAGCACAGGGCCGTGCATCATATCCCCACCACGGGACCGCCAGTGCACGCCCGGGTGCGCCAGCTCCCACCAGACAAGCTGTGCATCGCCAGGGAGGAGTTCCAGCTAATGGAGGACAAGGGGTTCATGCGGCGCTCGGACAGCCCGTGGGCATCCCCGCTACACATGGTCTCCAAGGCATCTGGGGTGGGGTGGAGACCATGTGGGGATTACAGGCACCTGAATGCCATTACGACCACGGACAGCTACCCTGTTCCACACATACAAGACGTTTTGGCCGATCTGGAGGGCGCTACCTTTTGTCTATGGTAGACCCGGTCCGCGGTTATAATCAAATCTCTGTGCACCCAGATGATGTACCCAAGACCGCAACCATCACCCTGTTCGGGCTTTTTGAATGGCTTCGTATTCCTTTTGGTTTAAAAAACGCCGCGCAGGCGTTCCATTGGCTCATGGACATGGTCGGAAGGGGTTTGCCCTTCGTTTATATTTACCTTGATGACATCCTGATTGCGAGCTGCTCTCAGCAGGAGCACCTCACGCACCTGCGGACACAGTTCCAGCAGCTCCAGGACCATGGGCTAATCATCAACCCCTTCAAATGCCAGTTCGGTCTCTATTTCGTTCCTGGGGCACAGTGTCACATCTCAGGGCGCCGCCCCGTTACCCTCTAAAGTGGAGGCCATCCGGCAGTTTCCCCGGCCACGTGCGGTGAAAGGGCTACAGGAGTTTGTGGGGATGGTCAACTTCTAGCACCACTTCGTGCCGGCGGCGGCCAGAATCATACGCCCCCTCTTACAGTGCATCGCGAGCAAGCCGCGGGAGCTCGTATGGTCCAACGAGGCGGAGACTGCTTTCAGGGAGCGAAGGCTCCCCTAACGGGTGCCACCATGTTGGTACACCCGCGGGCCTCGGCCTCGACGGCTCTCACAGTGAATGCTTCTGACTTGGCTGTGGGCGGGGTGTTGGAGCAGCTCATTGGCAGCCGCTTGCCTTTTTCAGCTGTCAGCTGAGGCCCCTGAATGCAACCTCGCTCTATACCTGGCCATCAGGCACTTCCTATACTTTCTGGTGGGCAGGCCGTTCACGGCTTTTGCAGACCGTAAGCCCCTGACTTTCGCCTTGGGCAAGGTGTCCGACCCATGGTCTGCTCGGCAGCAATGACACCTCGCTTTTGTTTCTGAGTTTACAACGGACATGCAGCACGTGGCTGGCAGGTGCAACAGAGTCGCCGACGCCCTGTCCCGCCCTGCCCTCTCGCCCCCCGTGGACGATGGGTGGACTACAAGACTCCGCTCCAGTTACTTCTGTTCCTCCCACCGTTATGGTCCCCTGGCTTTGTTCCGCCGGCCCCCTCTGTTACGCCCGCCCCGTCTCCAGTTACCACACGTTCCGGTCGCCGTGTCCGGCCCCCCGTTCAGTTCCGTACCTCGGGTTCTGGGGGGGTCCTGTAGCTACACCTGGTGGTGGCTCTGCGTAATCGAACCCTCGTGATTGGCTGGAGAAGTCACATGAGTGCGGGTGTTTAATGCGCAGGCTTTTCGCTGTAACGGATCATTCTAGTGCCACGCATGTAGAACCAACAGTGTTGTATTTGACTGTCTTTAGCGACTCGGGTAACTTCTTTATTTTCATTCCCGAAATAAAGAATACCCACCGTCTTGACTCGCCAAAGTCCGATAGGCCCGCTCTTTCATTGTGGTAGGATGGTTCAGTTGCCTGATAGCTGGGAAGAAATTGTCCCTGAATCTGGAGGTGTGCATTTTCACACTTCTATACCTCTTGCCTGATGGGAGGGGAGAAGAGGGAGTGGCCATGGTGCGACTCATCCTTGGTTATGCTGCTGGCCTTGCTGAAGCAATTAAATGGAGGTTGGTTTGTGTGATGGTTTGGGCTGCGTCCACAATTCGATGCAATTTCTTGTGGTCTTGGATGGAGCTGTTCCCAATCTAAGCTGTGATGCATCGCGATAAAATGCTTTCTACAGCACATATGTAGAAGATAAAATTATAAGAGAAATAAATAGACTCTCGGAATCTTTTACTTAGTGTAAAAATTTCAAATACTAAAGGGCTTGGCTTTGAGGTGAGAGGGACAACAGTTTATAAGAAATGCGTGGGGCAAATTATTTTGCACAGAATGTGGGTGCCTGCAATGTGTTGCCAGGGTGATGGTGAAAGCAGAGAAGACTGTGCTATTTTCAAAGCTTTTGGATAGGCATATGAATACGCAGGGAATATAGGGATATGGATCATATGCAGGTTGAAGGAACCAGTTTAATGTGACCATGAATAATGTGGGTCATTATTTGAGTTTTAGTGTAGTTAGAGACACTGTGTGGAAACAGGCCCTTCAGGCCACCAAGTCCACGGTGACCAATGATCACCTTGCACTCGTTCTATGTGACCCCAGTTTTGCATCCTACACACTAGAGTCAATTTACAGAAGCCAATTAGCCAACAAACCTAAGGTAGACAAAAATGCTGGAGGAACTCAGCGGTTGCGGCAACATCTATGGAGAGAAGCGATAGGCGACCTTTTGGGTGGAGACCCTTCTTCAGACCAAAGATCATAGAGCCAAGCCCTATGTGGGAGAGCTGGGAAGGGGGAGGTGAAGGAGGGAGAAAGCAAGGACTATCTGAAATGAGAGATTTCCCCTCCCTCCCCTCCCCCTTCCCAGCTCTCCCACAAGCCTACTGTCTCCGCTTCTTCCTTTCTTTTTCCCGCCCCCCCCCCGACATCAGTCTGAAGAAGGGTTTTGACCTGAAATGTCGCCTATTCCTTCTCACCATAGATGCTGCCTCATCCACCGAGTTCCTCCAGTATTTTTGTCTACCTTCGATTTCTCCATCATCTGCAGTTCTTTCTTAAACATTCAGCCACCAGACCTACACATCTTTGGAATGTAGGAATAAACCAGAGCACCCAGAGAAAACCCACGCAGTCACAGGGGGAATGTGGAAACTCCATACAGACAGCACCCGTAGTCAGGATCGAACCCAGGTCTCTGGCGCTGTAAGGCAGCCAATCTATCACTACGCCACCAGGCCTGACTATTATTCAATGTTCTAAGCGTAAACTACTGGACATTAGTTTAAACTGTGACAACTACCTCTGCATCTAGTACATTAGAACAATCCATGAATGTCGGGGATCGCCGGAGAAGAGCTCCGACTGCCAGCCTATAGCATCCTGAAGCCTCGGTATCCGGTAGAAAAGTGGCCAATTCGGGAACTTCAAGTGTGTTCCATCTGTCCCGACGTCGGAGTTTTGACCATCCCAACGGGAGGGCCTGTACATCGGGCCGTCCGTAGTGGCGACTACGGAGGGTCAAGGCCCCATACACGGGTGAACAAAAGGAGGAGGACTGACCGAACATTATTGCCTTCCATCACAGTGAAGAATGCTGTGGTGGATGTTTATGTTAAATTCTATTGTGTGTTGTGTTCTTTTTAATTGTATGGATGCATGGTAACTCAATTCATTGTACCTTAGTTGGTGCATGTGAGAAATAAATGTGAACCTTGAACCTTGAACTTTGAACCTTGTATAGTAGGTGGTAAATTATTTTATTGAACTCTTTTCCCAGATTGCTGCAGAATTCCTAGTAATGCTGATGCTGAGGCACTTCATGTGGGACTGGCACAGTTCTATTCTGATGACTTGCATTGTGTGCAGCACAAACTCCTCCTACACTAGCTTCAATCACTTGCGCTCGGAGAGGAATCTTCATTTGTATTCACTGTGTTCTGGACATTTTCTCACCTGTTTTGGTTCCTTAAGAGGCTACAGTGGGGGAAAGGATACAAGTTCCCAAGTACCCAAGTTCCCTGGTTATAGGAGTAGAATTAGGCATTCAGTCCATTGAGTCTACTCTGCCATTCAATCATGGCTTATCTCTGCCTCCTAATCCCATTTTCCTGCCTTCTCCCCATAGCCCTTGACACCCGTTCTAATCAAAAATCTGTCTATCGCTGTCTTAAAAATATCCACTGACTTGGCCTCTACAGCTCTCTGTGGCAATGAGTTCCACAGATGAACTGCCCTCTGACTAAATAAGTTCCTCCTCACCTCCTTTCTAAAAGTGCATCCTTTAATTCTGAGGCTACAACCTCTGGTCCTGGACTCTCCCACCAGTGGAAACATCCTTTCCACATCCATTCTATCTGTGCCTTTCATTATTCTATAAGTTTCAATGAGGCCCCCCCTCAACCTTCTAAACTCCAGCGAGTAGAGGCCCAGTGCTGTCTACTGAATGTGGGGGAAAACAAAGATATCGGAGAAAAACCAAGCAGGTCATTGGGAGAACGTACAAACTCCGTACAGACAGCACCCGCAGTCAGGATCGAACCTGCGTCTCTGACGTTGCAAGGCAGCAACTCTACCGCTGCGCCACTGTGCCGCCCAGTTCGCGGTGGCCCCCCCACGCCAGGTCTTCCTTTGTTCTCAGCGGCGCGGCCCCTCCACCTCATCCGAGCTCGGCTTGACACCCCCGTCCTCAACCCAGGGAAACAAAATAAAACAGTGATGCTGGCAATCTGAAATAAAAAGTTAAAATACTGGCAACACTCAGCGGCCAGGCAGCATTTGTGGACAGGTGCTGGCCGAGCTGACCATTGCTTCCGGCCTCCTCTGTTTCTATCTGGGGGAGGCAGTACGGTGGCACAGCGGTAGAGTTGCTGCCTTACAACACTTACAGCGCCTGAGACCCAGGTTCGATCCTGACTACAGGTGCTGTACTGTACGGAGTTTGTACGTTCTCCCTGTGACCTGCGTGGGTTTTCTCCGAGATATTCGGTTTCCTCCCACACTCCAAAGACGTACGGGTTTGTAGGTTAATTGGCTTGGTAGAAGTGTCAATTGATCCTAGTGTGTGTAGGATGGTGCGGGGATCGCTGGTCAGCGAGGACAGTGGCCCAAGGGCCTGTTTCCGCGCTGTATCTCTAAACTAAACTAAACTACACTAAAGTGCCTCAGTCCTGAAGTGCTGCACTGAACTTTGCACCTGGAGAAAAGATATCTCACAGTTCCATGAGCTTCAGAAAATGACGTAGTACCATCAATGGAAAAATAACCTGCAGTGATACATTGGCGTTGAAGTCCCTTCCCCTGAAATCTATCATCGAGGAAGAATATTTTAAAACCAAGAAGTGGTCACTTTGCAATAGATAAAAAAATCACTAATATTCAAATTCTTCCAAGCAGAGGCAGCTACTTTGTGTATATTTCTTCATTTTACAGCATTCTGACCTGTAATTTATAATGCTTTACTTATCAGCGCAGTGCAGGCAATCCTCAATTCATGTGGGTTCCCAGTGCTGACATTCAACAATTGTTTAAATGCTGAAGTGTATCCACAGTGCCACGCCAGGTCTCCATTTACATTTGTAAAGTGGCGCTTGTCATAAAAATATAATGTCATTGTATTTTGCCATCCTGTGAGGAGGCCATTATTGGACATGTGTGCTACTCCTCATTTACATAAGTGTACATAACATCACAATAATTTGCTACATGTGCGCTGTTGTTATTATTGCTGAAGATCAATTAAGATATTTTGATGTAAAAGTTCGCAAGTTCATTTTTCTATTTCGGATGGCACGGTGGCGTAGAGATGCTATCCCTGTACATAGAAGGGCCTGTTTCCGTGCTGTATCTCTAAACTAAACTAAACTAAACAATGTTCAATAAACAGTTGTTCTTGCTCTCGAGATACCTCTATAGACACTCATCTGTTTCTGTTAGTGTCACCCATTTGATATTGCAAGAAAAGTGCCAGGTCTATGACAATGAGGCTCATAATCTCCAGCTGTAATGTAGCTGATGAGCCAGAATCAGGACATATCTGGAGCAGCTGAGTTTCTGCAATCCTCTCCTTGACCTGTTCACACTCTGATTGATTAATACTAACAGAAGGTGTGACATGCTTCACTACACTGTTCACATTGATGCCATTTTACTGCTAATTGATGGGTACATAGAAACATAGAAAATAGGTGCAGGAGTAGGCCATTTGGCCCTTCGAGCCTGCACCGCCATTCAATATGATCATGGCTGATCATCCAACTCAGTATCCTGTACCTGCCTTCTCTCCATACCCCCTGATCCCTTTAGCCACAAGGGCCACATCTAACTCCCTCTTAAATATAGCCAATGAACTGGCCTCAACTGCCTTCTGTGGCAGAGAGTTCCACAGATTCACCACTCTCTGTGTGAAAAATGTTTTTCTCATCTCGGTCCTAAAGGATTTCCCCTTTATCCTTAAACTGTGACCCCTTGTCCTGGACTTCCCAAATATCGGGAACAATCTTCCTGCATCTAGCCTGTCCAACCCCTTAAGAATTTTGTATGTTTCTATAAGATCCCCCCTCAATCTTCTAAATTTTAGCGTGTACAAGCCAAGTCTATCCAGTCTTTCTTCATATGAAAGTCCTGACATCCCAGGAATCAGTCTGGTGAACCTTCTCTGTACTCCCTCTATGGCTAGAATGTCTTTCCTCAGACTTGGAGACCAAAACTGTACACAATACTCCAGGTGTGGTCTCACCAAGACCCTGTACAAATGCAGTAGAACCTCCCTGCTCCTATACTCAAATCCTTTTGCTATGAAAGATGAGATAATACTCCCCAGGTAAGGTAGCAACTTTGGAGAGACCTGTAGAGACTATGTTGTGAACTATGTGGAGGTCTGAAGAAGGGTCCCGACCCAAAACGTCACCCATTCCTTCTATCCAGAGATGCTGCCTGCGCAGCTGTTACTCCAGCACTTTGTAAACCAGCATCTACAGTTCCTTCCTACACATAGTCATAATCATAGAGTGATACAGTGTGGAAACAGGCCCTTCGGCCCAACTCGTCCAAACCGGCCAACAATGCCCCAGTTACCCTAGTCCCACTTGCCTGCACTTGGTCCAAATCCCTCCAAACCTGTCCTATCCATATACCTGTCCAATTGTTCCTTAAACGATGGGATAGTCCCAGCCTCAACTACCTCCTCTGGCAGCTTGTTCCATACACCCACTGCCCTATGTGTGAAAAAGTTACCCCTCGGATTCCTATTAAATAATTTCCCCTTCACCTTGAACTTATGTCCTCTGGTCCTCGATTCCCCAACTCTGGGTAAAAGACTCTGTGCATCTACCCGATGTAGAGACCTTTCATCTGCAGTTGAAGTCTCAGCAACAAGACAGAATCAGATGTTGATTGGATGATCACTGACCTCTTACACGGATCCATGGATGGAGATAGGCCCTTTAGCCCACCAACTCCACCTCAGACATTCATTCCTACTTTGATCCCATTTTAATTTCTCCCCACATTTTCATCAGCCTTGATTCTATCGCACATCTATGCACTCGGGCAAAGTGACCAGTTAACAAGCCAACCTGTACATCCTTGAGATGTGAAAAAAAACTGGAGCGGCTGCAGCAGGAAACCCACAAAGTCAGACGGAGAACAGGAGAACTCCACACAAACAGCTCCTGAGGTCAGGATTGAATCCAGATCTCTGGTGCTATGAGGCAATTGTTGCACGCTATCCAGTCAACGGAAAGACTATACATGATTACAATCAGGCCGTCCACAGTGTACAGATACAGGATAAAGGATATAGCGTTTAGTGCAAGCTAATGTCTGGTAAAGTCTGATTAAAGATAGTTCTATGGTCTCCAATAAGGTAGATGGGAAGCCAGGACCGTTCTCTAGATGGTGTGAAGAGAGAACAGTCTTGACCTTGCATGTACCTCATTAGAGATCTTTGAACTGCAGATATTCATCCAATATACTCTGACAGCACTTTACAAAGACGTGACTTCTCACACCAAGAAGGACATGTATGATACATGAATGGCATCCCCGACATTTGGAGGTTCCCCTTCAAATTGAATACCGTGTGATTTGCAAATATATCGCTCTTCCTGCAGCATTGTTGGGTCTACAATTCTTTAACTCTGTACCCCACTAGGAATGCTGTGGTCCAAGAAGGCAGCTTGTCACCACCTTCTCAAGGGCAATTAGGGATGGCCAATAAGGGCTGGCCTTGCTAGCAACCCGCTTCTATGCTCTCACGCAATGTAAAGGAGCCTCAAGGATCTGGGTGCTTTAAACAAGTTTCCACAGTGGAATGCCATTCAGTAACGTAAGCACCTCAGCGGCAATACAAGCCTCATGACCCTAAAACTAATCAGGCACCTAGTGTGATGTGCCTCATTCATTGTAGAACTGTGGTCAGCATTCAGCTGCCAAGATACAAGATACATCAGTGCAGCAACATGGAATATAGACAACATGGGAGGAAATCATAGTCATACAAGTACCCTGACAATAAAACTATATCCTATATCCTGACAACAAAATACAATGTTGAGCTAGTAAGCCTGCTTTAGTAATTCCATGGAAGGAACTACAGATTTACACTGAAGATGGACACAAAATTCTGGAGTAACTCAGCAGGACAGGCAGCATCTCTGGATAGAGGAAAGGGTGACATTTTGGGGTTGAAACCATTCTTCTGAAGCAGCGTCTCGACCCAAAAAGTCTCCCGTTTCTCTATCTGGAGATGCTGCCTGTACCGCTGAGCTACTCCAGCATGTTGTGTCCATCTTCTAGTAATTCCACTCTTGGAAATGACAGCAATATTACAGCTGGATAAAAACATCAGATATAGATGGTGATATAGGGATATATAGAACAAATGTATGAACGTTATGCACAAAAATAACAATGATAAATTGTTCACTGTGGCCGAGGTGAAAACGAGCTACAATGACACTCAACAAGATGACTTTGAAGCTAGTACAAAGACTTGGGTGGGGGGAGGGGGGGGGGGGGGGGGGGGGGGGGGAAATGGAGAGAGAGGGAGTGCAGGGGTTACTTGAAGTTAGAGAAGTCAATATTCATACCACTGGGGTGTAAGCTGCCCAAGCGAAATATGAGGTGCTGTTCCTCCAATTTGCGTTTGGCCTCACTCTGACAATGGAGGAGGCCTTGACTGAAGAAGGCAAACATGCCTTCTTGCCCACCCGATTCATTTGTGATGATGCCACTTTCAGGCATCCTAAGGTCCCTCTGCACCTCCAAGTTCCAAAGGGCCCTGCCATTTGCTGTACACTTTCCTCTTGTATTTGTCTTTGCAAAGTGCATCACCTCAGACTTGTCTGGATTCAACTCCATCTACCATTTCTCTGCCCAAATTTCCAACCGATGTGTATTCTGCTGCAGTCTTTGACGGTTCGTCTCACTATCCACAACTCTGCATCATGATAACTGGTCCAAGAGAACAATATGAATTTAGTAGTACTTTCTACTCAAGATATGTGGGCATGAGTGTAAGACACTTTGATGCCAAAAAAATAAATGAATTGTGTGCAGTCAATTAGGAGCATGATATCAGTTCAACACACATAAGCATGTTGCAAATACATTGATTATTGTGAATTTAGCTGTGAGGCTAATTTTGTGAGAATCAATGTTGATGACAACATTTCTGACACTCAATATGTTCCTTATTTCATTCTCGTGTCAAGGTCACTTTGTCCAATGGAACTATTTTTAATTATCTGTCTTTTGCATTCAAACTAAACAATAAGCTGTCATTTGATTTATGGGTGTTTTCACAATGATATCTATCTTGTTAATCATCTTCCAAATAAAAGAAATGAACAGAGTCAGCAGTGGTCTACGAGAAGCTGAAACCTAGTCTTGTCAATAGCGCAGTGGATCGACCCACTCAGATTTTAAGGTCAGGGAGTAATACAGCATGGAAACAGGCCTTTAAACCCAACTCATCTATGCTAACCAAATCTAGTCTAAGCTAATCCCATATTTAGCCCATATCCCTCTAAATCCTATGTTTGAGAAAGAACTGCAGATGCTGGTAGATCGAAGGTAGACACAAAATGCTGGAGTAACTCAGCGGGTGAGGCAGCATCTGTGGAGAGAAGGAATTGGCGATGTTTAGGGTCAAGACCTTTCAGGTCTGAAAAAGGGTCTCGACTCGAAACATTGCCAATTCCTTCTCTCCATAGATGCTGCCTCACCCGCTTAGTTACTCCAGCATTTTGTGTCTTCCCTCTAAACCAGTGGTTTCCAACCTTTTTTTGGCCATGCCCCACCTAATCACCTCTAAAATCCTGATGCCCCCCCCCCCCCCTCCTTTTTCACCCAAAAAAAATTATTTACTCAAAATAACATCTGAAACATAAACTACATATGTTTACCTGATGGAAAATCCAAAAAAATAAAAATCGAAAGTTTGGACCCAGACCTCCTCAGTCGCGCTCAATTGCCCCCCTTAAAAATCAAATTGCCCCCCTGTGGGGCGTACGCCCCACGTTGGGAACCACTGCTCTAAACCCTCCCTATCTTTGTTCAAATGTTCCATCTTGTTCCATCTGTTCAAATATCTTTACAAGTCATTGTACCTGCATCCACTGTTCCATATACCCACCAACCTCTGTGTGAAAAAAAATGCCCCTTGGGCTCCTATTAAATCTTTCCTATCCTACCTTAAATCTCTGACCTCTAGTTCTTGATTCTCATATGCTGGGAAAGAGACTCTATCTATTCGTGTCTGTGTTTTTATACACTTCTATAAGACCACCTGTTAGCCTCCTGCATTCCAAGGAATAATGTTCGAGCCTGCGCAACCTCTCTCAATTGCTCAGGTCTTCGAATCCTGGCAACATCCTTGTACTACTCCATACTCTTCCCAGCTTAATGGCATCTTCGCCACAGCAGAGTGACCAGAAATGAACACAATTCTCCAAGTGCAGCCACACCAATGTCTTGTACGTCTTACTTTCTATTTTTATTTTCAGAGTGTTAGAAATTCGTTCAGGTATGTAAATATTCATCTCCACAGAAGTTGTCAAGTCTGGCCAAGTCAGGTAGTTATTGTTATAAGCACAAGCACAGGAAGGTACAGCTACAATTAAAATCTTGCTTGCAGTAGCAATACAGGCACAGTGACTCAGACAACACGCAAACACAGGTAGTCCATGTGGACCTACCTGATCTCTCAATTGCTAGTCATTTTAATTCTTCTTCCCATTTCCACACAGCCCAGTGGTATGAATATTGATTTCTCTAACTTCAAGTAATCCTGGCATTCCCTCTCTCCCCATCCCTCCATAACCCAACTTCTACCAGCTTCTCATTTTCACCCAACAAACAGTTAACAATGGCGTTTCCTTATCATCGTTACTTTTTTCCATATCTTTCATTCATTGTTCTATATCTCTCTACATCATCGTCTATATCTCTCATTTCCCTTTCCCGTGACTTTCAGTCTGAAGAAATGGTCTCGACCCGAAACGTCACCCATTCCTTCTCTCCAGAGATGCTGCCTGTCCTGCTGAGTTACTCCAGCATTTTGTATCTATCTTTGGTTTAAACAAGCACCTGCAGTTCCTTCCTGCACAAACATAAATTATCCAAGACAGGAAAAAGCAAAAGTTTGCAAATAAAATACCAAGATATTTCGCCGTAAGAAAACAAGCCCGTGGCATAACAAGAGGTGGTCCATGGTGTTCAAAAGGGAACTGCAGATGCTGGAATATCGAAGGTACACAAAATTGCTGGGGAAACTCAGCGGGTACAGCAGCATCTATGGAGCGAAGGAAATAGGCAACGTTTCGGGCCGAAACCCTTCTTCAGACGGTTTCGGCCCGAAACGTCGCCTATTTCCTTCGCTCCATAGATGCTGCTGCACCCGCTGAGTTTCCCCAGCAATTTTGTGTACCTTCGGTGGTCCATGGTGTTGTGTTGGGGAGCTAGGATTAGGATTGTACAAGTCAGTTCAGAGCCTGAAGGTTGTATGAAGGCTGGACTGATGTTGAGGATCCTTGATGATAGACGCCACCTTCTGGAGGCAGCACCTTATGTACATGCCTGCGATGTTGGGGAGGGCTCTGCTCATGATGAACCGGGTGGAATCCATCTTTCTCTGCAGTCAAAGATAGACACAAAAAGTTGTCGTAACTCAGTGGGTCAGGCAGCATCTCTGGGGAAAGGGAATAGGTGGTGTTTCGGGTCGAGACCCTTCTTCAGACCCCAAACGTAAGACCCTTATCATGTATCTGTACAATGTAAATGGGTTGATTGTAATCATGTATTGTCTTTCTGCTGATAGGTTAGCACGCAACAAAAAGCTTTTCACTGTACCTCTGTACACATGACAATAAAGTAAACTGAACTATTCCTTTACTCCAGCTATTCTTTGGTTTAAACCAGCATCTACAGTGCCTTCCTACATATTTCTCTGCAGCCACTTGTGTTCCTGTTTCCATGGAATTAGCGTATGCAGGCCATGGTGCAACCAGTTACGTTCTACAGTGTTCTATGTTCTACAGACATATGTTCTACAGTGCACATGCAGGCGCTTTTTACGGGATTCGGTGGTGCACCGAAACTCTTTGAACCTAAGAAAATAGAAGCATTGACATAACCTCTTCATGATCACATCGATGTCCCGAGCCAAGGACAGGCCAGTCAAGATGTTAACATCCAGGAATTTGAAGCTGCTCATTCCATCTTCAACCCAACAATGTAAACTCTCCTGACTTCCACTGTTTGAAGTTAACAATTACTTCCTTGGTCTTGTTGGCGTTGAGCAAGAGTTTGTTGTTGAGGACCCACTACACCTGGTGTTCTATCTCTCTTGTGTGTGTTGGACAGGTTGCGTGAGTGGGAAAATGCATTGCAGATGCAGTGTAATGTGGATAAATGTGAGGTTATCCACTTTGGTGGCAAAAAGAGGAATGCAGATCATTATCTGAATGGTGTCAAGTGGGGAAAAGGGAAAGTACAACGGGATCTGGAGGTCCTTGTTCATCAGTCCCTGAAAGTAAACATGCGGGTACAGCAGGCAGTGACGAAAGCGAATGGCATGTTGACCTTCATAACAAGAGGAGTTGAGTACAGGAGCAAAGAGGTCCTTCTGCAGTTGTACAGCGCCCTAGTGAGACCACATCTGGACTATTGTGTGCAGTTTTAGTCTCCAAATTTGAGGAAGGACATTCTTGCAATTGAGGGAGTGCAGCGTAGGTTCACAAGATTAATTCCTAGGATGGCGGGACTATTATTTGTTGATAGAATGGAGTGGCTGGGCTTGTAACTCTGCAATTTAGAAGAATGAGAGGGAATCTTATTGAAACATATAAGATTATTATGGGATTGGACACGCTAGAGGCAGGAAACATGTTTCTGACGTTAGGTGAATCCACAACCAGGGGCCACAGTTTAAGAATAAGGGGTGGGCCATTTAGAACAGAGATGAGGAAAAACGTTTTCACCCAGAGAGTTGTGAATCTGTAGAATTCTCTGCCTCAGAAGGCAGTGGAGGTCAATTCTCTGGATGCTTTCAAGAGAGTTAGATAGAGCTCTTAATGATGGCGGAGTCAGGGGATATGGCGAGAAGGCAGGAACATGGTACTGATTGTGAATGCCGGTGCTGGCTCGAAGGGCCGAATGGCCTACTCCTGCACCTATTGTCTATTGTCTATTGACTCATCATTACATAGAAACATAGAAAATAGGTGCAGGAGTAGGCCATTCAGCCTTTCGAGCCAGCACCACCATTCAATATGATCATGGCTGATCATCCAAAATCAGTACCCCGTTACTGCTTTCTCCCCATAACCCTTGATTCTGTTCACCCTAAGAGCTTAATCTAACTGTATCTTGAATACATCCAGTGATTGGCCTCAACTGCCTTCTGTGCTTACCTGCGATTGGGCCAACAAAAGTAGATCTGTAGATGGCACTGGAGCTGGGCTTAGCCACACAGGCATGGATGTATAGAGAGTAGAGCCAGGGGGGGGGGGGGGGGGGGGGGGGGGGGGGGGTGAGGAGCTCTGTGCTGGACCAGTCGCTGCCTGGACGCAGGGAGAAGAGGCACTGCCAGATTTTCTACTGTTTTTTGTGACCGTGAGATATGCATCAAATTAACTGCTGAATATCAACTTCTAAAAACTCACTGTTCATATGAACAATCAAATCCAAAGTGTGCAAACTTGTCAAGCAGTCCAACCTCCTTGTAATAGTTTCCAGATAAGAATCGCAAAGAGATAAATTCTAAAAAAAATTCTTGGTTACTTAATATAATCTAGTAAAATTCCGGTGTTAAATATAACCACCTTCATTACTGAACATTTGTTCACATCACTGTTATATTTTCTACTGAATTCTGGAGCCCGGCCAATAACTTGCTAATATTTGTATTTAATTATTCTTATAGCTATCAAAGCAGATTAGAAAACCAGAACATTTTGCAGGAGGATAGCCAGACCATTTCCATCGACTATCTCTATCAATCTGACCTCTTACCATAAAATTCAAACTTCCTCTCTTTGCAAAAACATATTTACTTGATTTTTAAATGTATTCTGCAATTCATTATTTCTTGGACAGCGAGATTATGAAGACGTGTGTGTGGATGGGTCATTTATTTGCTGTCTGCATTTGGTTATTATGTGATGGAGTCATATAATCATAGAGTGATACAGTGTGGAAACAGGCCCTTCGGCCCAGCTTGCCCACACCGGCCAACAATATCCCTGCCACACTAGTCCCACCTCCCTGCCTTTGGCCCATATCCCTCCAAACCTATCCTATCCATGTACCTGTCTAACAGTTTCTTAAACGTTGGGATAGTCCCAGCCTCAACTACCTCCTCTGGCAGCTTGTTCCATACACCCACCCCCCATTGTTTGAAAACGTTACGTCTCAGATTCTTATTTAATCTTTTCCCCTTCACCTTAAAACTATGTCCTCTGGTCCTCGATTCACCTACTCTGGGCAAGAGACTCTGTGCATCTACCTGATCTATTCCTCTCATGAACAAGGAAATGGCAGAAGAATTGAACAGGTACTTTGGTTAGATAGAGCTCTAGGGGCTAGCGGAATCAAGGTGTATGGGGAGAAGGCAGGCACGGGTTACTGATTGTGGATGATCAGCCATGATCACAATGAATGCCGGCTTTTCCCCAATACCTTAGGATTAAGGTGAAGGGGAAAAGATTGAATAGGAATCTGATGAGTAAATTTTTCACACAAGGGGGGGGGGGGGGGGGGGGGGGGGGGGGGGGGTAGAAGCTGCCAGAGGAGGTCGTTGAGGCAGGGACTATCCCAACGTTTAAGAAACAGACAGGTACATGGACAGGACAGGTTTGGAGGGATATAGACAATAGACAATAGACAATAGACAATAGGTGCAGGAGGAGGCCATTCGGCCCTTTCAGCCTGCACCGCCATTCAATGTGATCATGGCTGATCATCTATAATCAGTACCCTGCTCCTGCCTTCTCCCCATATCCCCTATCTTCAAGTCCTATCTAGCTCTCTCTTGAAAGTATCCAGAGAACCGGCATCCACCGCCCTCTGAGGCAGAGAATTCCACAGACTCACAGCTCTCTGTCTGAAAAGGTGTTTCCTCATCTCCTTTCTAGCTAGCTTACCCCTTATTCTTAAATGTGGCCCCTGGTTCTGGACTCCCCCAACATCGGGAACATGTTTCCTGCCTCTAGCGTGCCCAAACCCTTAATAATCTTATATGCTTCAATAAGATTCCCTCTCATCCTAAATTACAGGGTATACAAGCTCAGTCGCTCCATTCTCTCAGCATATGACAATCCCGCCACCCCGGGAATTAACCTTGTGAACCTACACTGCACACCCTCAATAGCAAGAATGTCCTTCCTCAAATTTGGAAACGAAAACTGTACACAATACTCCAGGTGTGGTCTCACTAGAGCCCTGTACAACTGAAGAAGGATCACATTGCTCCTATACTCAACTCTCTTGTTATGAAGGCCAACATGCCATTTGCTTTCTTCACTGCCTGCTGTATCTGCATGCTTATGGACCTGCAGGATATGGACCAAATGCAGACAGGTGGGACTAGTGTATCTGGGACGTGCTGGCCGATGTGGGCAAGTTGGGCCAAAGGGCCCGTTTCCACTCTGTATCACTCTTTGACTATAAATCTGTTATTCTCCTGCCTGAAGCAGAATCAGACTGCTCATAAACTTGAGAATGCACTTCATCCCAAAATGAGATTATTTATTGCCTCCTGAATGACAATGCTCCAGTCAACCTTTGCTTCATGTTATTTGCTGCAGAAGCCCTCACCCATGCCTTCATCTATTACATTGCCTTCCTGCCGTGAGCATCAAATTCTACAACAACCTACCACCTAGTCGACGTCAAGCTATGGCAAGCTACCGACAACCGGCGACCCATTACAATGTCCACACCTACGACACCCTCCGTCCACCCGTGACAAGCTACGACAAAGCAAGACAATTCAGTCGCCGGTACCTGTCGCCGGTTGACGTAGGTTGACATAGGTAGTCGCCAATGGAATTCACCAAAGCCAGCACCAGCGACAGCCTACGTCATCCTGGCAACAACCGACGGCAGCTCCTATGTCAAGAGAAGTCAAGCTACGCTCATTGCGTCAAGCCGACTGTCGCCGACGCCTACGAAAGGTTTTGAACATTTCAAAATCCAGCGGCGACCAGAAAAACGCTACTATTCTTTGGGCGACTGAGGAGACGACTCACGACCATACAGGCGACACCCCGGCGACCATGTGGTGACAGCCTAGTCGCCTGTGTGGAACAGGTGCATTGGGCAGCAACTCTACTGCTGCGTCACTGTGCCACCTGTGTTACTTCTTACTCCATAACATCCTACCATAGTTAATAATGACAAAATTAACATTTGAAAAGATTTCAACGTTCCAAACATCAATGGCCTGAAAGCAACGATTAGTTGATGTGAGCTCCCTTTCATAATTCACAGTGCACAGTTTTTAACATTGTATATTACAACTATTATCTACCTGATCTCTTCAAAATGATTTCTAATAAAATGCCCATAGCTGGTACAAAATTTTAACAGCCCGTGGTTTCCATTTGAACTACTCGACCCTTCTATCAATACTACAAGTGAATACTTTGCACATTGAGCCTCAGTAATCTCGATCAACATCAGCAATGTACAAAATTTAAATACCAGTTAAAACTTTACTAACCTTACACACTATTCTCTTCTAGACAAGATCTCTAGATCCACAAACTTTGTGAATTTAAGGGTATTACACTATTTCACATACTCTTTCTTTAATTAATTTATAGTCATTAATTAATATTAATTAATTTATCCCTATACCTCCTCCCTCGACTCCGTCCAAGGACCCCGACAGTATTTCCAGGTGAGGCAGAGGTTCACTTGCACCTCCTCCAACCTCATCTACTGTATCTGCTGTTCCAAGTGTGGACTCCTGTATATTAGCGAGACCAAGCGCAGGCTCAGCACTTGTTTCGCTGGACACCTCCCCTCAGTCCGCCTTGACATACCTGATCTCCCGGTTGCTAAACACTTTAACTCCCCCTCCCATTCCCACACTGATCTTTCTGTCCTGGGCCTCCTCCATTATCTGAGTGAGGTCCAACACAAATTTGAGGGACAGCATCTCATATTTTGCTTGGGCAGCTTACACCCCAGTGGTTTGAATGTTGACTTCTCCAAATTGCTTTCCCTCTCTCTCCATTCCTCCCCCATCCGAGATCTCCGACTAGTTTGCCTGTGCTCTTGCTTAAATCTTACTTTGTCTGCCTCGTTGTCACCTTCCCCGAGCTAACAATGATCTGTTCTACATTTTCCTTGAGCTTCGTCCCCTTTGATCTCTCGTTTTCACACCTTACTCTTCCATATCTCTGTGTCTCCCTCTCCCCTGGCAAAGTCTGAAGAAGAGTCTCGACCCGAAACGTCAGCCATTCCTTCTCTCCAGAGATGCTGCCTGTCCCGTTGAGTTACTCCAGCATTTGGTGTAACCAGAATCTGAAGATCCTTCCTACACAATTTATGTGAGATTTACTAGCTTAGCCACAGTATTTGTCCACCTGGAATGTAGCCCTCACCCTGTCCTTCGGGCTGGAATATCCCATGAAAGTTGCAGTGTTTTACACATCCATCTTCCCCTGGCCATAGCATGTACACTTTCCACTAAAATTAGATCAAGGGCGGAACAATAATATGTAGTTCAAAATATTAATTCCATGTTTAAACTAAATTCAAATTGACATGCACTTCTTTTATTTGAGTTTTAATACCAAATGTTTGCTGTTATTTTCCACTTTCATGAGATTAGTCACTTAATGGGCAGCACGGTGGCGCAGCGGTAGAACTACTGCCTTACAGCGCCAGAGACCCGAGTTCGATCCTGACTACGGGTGCTGTCTGTATGGAGTTAAGTACGTTCTCCCTGTGACCACATGGGTTTTCTCTGAGATCTTCGGTTTCCTCCCACACTTCAAAAACATATAGGTTTGTTGGTTAATTGGCTTGGTATAAATGTAAATGGTTTCTAGTATGTGCAGGATAGTGTTAATGTGCGGGGATCGTTGGTCGGTGCGGACTCGGTGGGCTGAAGGGCCTGTTTCCGCGCTGTATCTCTAAACTAAACTAAATTAAACTAATGTAGCACTACATTGGAGACATCAGGCCACACTAATCTAATGGTAAAATCAGAGGAAACTGGGCCTCAGAGCATTTAATTTCTGGTTGGAGATAATTACTGAAAATCTTTGGCTTCAGAATATTCAGGACATCGACCTGAAACTAGTTTTTATCTCCTGACAGAGGAGGAGGCCATTCAGTCCATCTAATCAACACCAGCAATCAGAGCAATCCATCTTCCCCAATGACTTCCTTTCACCTGTTGTTATCTCACAGAGTCTTCACGTCCACTGCTTCTCCTGTTACCCATCTACACACTGGGGCACAAATACAATTGTGATTCAGTAAATTCAACAATTGCCAAGCAATGTTTTCTCAATCGTTAATTTAATTCAACAGAGTAATTTGATATATTTCCTACTCAAAACCTCAGGGCCTTTATGAAATTGGTGCCCCTCACAATGAAGTCATTCGCTGATCACTGAATTTCAAGTGGAAAACATCTGCTCCGACTGCATGCAATTCAGGAAATGTTCACAGCAGCTCACACGGTTTTATTGGGCTTGCCCTGTTCCATTCAGGACAGTCATAACCAGGGTGAACATGGTTTTAAAAACATGAGATGGACACACAATGCTGGAGTAGCTCAGCGGGACAGGCAGCATCTCTGGAGAGAAGGAATGGGTAATATTTCGGGTTGAGATCCTTCTTCAGACTGAGAGTCAGGGGAGAGGGAGACACAGAGATAAGGAAGTGTCAGGTGTGAAAATGAGACATCAAAGGAGATGAGGTTCAGGAGAAAAGTAGAGGTGTTCATTGGTAGCAAGAAGGTGACAACAAAGAATACAGAGATAAAATTTAATCAGGGGGGCAGTGAGACTGGTCGGAGAACTAGGAAGGGGCAGGGATGGAGAGAGAGGGAAAGCAAGGGTTACTTGAAGTTGGAGAAGTCAATGTTCATACCGCTTGGGTGTAAGCTGCCAAGCACAATATGAGGTGCTGTCCCTCCATCTCTGTTCTAAATAACTTACCCCTTATTCTTAAACTGTGGCCCCTGATTCTGGACTCCCCCAACATTGGGAACATGTTTCCTGCCTCTAGCATGTCTAAACCCTTAATAATCTTATATGTTTCAATAATCCTAATTCAATAATTATAATTCAATAATTATAATTCAATAACCCTCTCATCCTAAATTACAGAGTATACAAGCCCAGTCGCTCCATTCTCTCAGCATATGACAGTCCCGCCACCCCGGGAATTAACCTTGTGAACCTACACTGCACTCCCTCAATAGCAAGAATGTCCTTCCTCAAATTTGGAAACAAAAACTACACACAGTACTCCAGATGTGGTCTCACTAGGGCTCTGTACAACTGCAGAAGGATCTCATTGCTCCTGTACTCAACTCCTCTTGTTATGAAGGCCAACATGCCATTCGCTTTCTTCACTGCCTGCTGTACCTGCTTGCTTATGGACCTGCAGGATATGGCCCAAATGCAGACAGGTGGGACTAGTGTAGCTGGGACGTGCTGGCCAATGTGGGCAAGTTGGGCCGAAGGGCCTGTTTCCACTCTGTATGACTATAACTCTGTTATTCTCCCACCTGAAGCAGAATCAGACTGCTCATAAACATGAGAATGCACTTCATCCCAAAATGAGATTCTTTATTGCCTCTTGAATGACAATGCTCCAGTCAACCTTTGCTTCATGTTATTTGCTGCAGAAGCCCTCACCCATGCCTTCACCTATTACATTGCCTTCCTGCTGTGGGTATCTCATTCTAGACTACATTCTCTCTTCAAAAACTTGTCCGTGTTCTTAAGGGCCTGTCCCACCAGCATGCGACTCCATGCGGCAAGCGCGACCTAACGTGGTCGCTTGAGCCGTACGGCCTCGCGGGGCCAGTCCTACTTCGATCGCCGGACCCGTATGGAGTTGTTCGCAGCTGGTCCCGACATCGCTGGCTCCGAAAAACTGACCGTGTTCAAAAATTCTGGGCGGCAATGGCCAGCCGACCCGCAGCCGCCTCGACGCCGTATGCACCGCCTCGACGCCGTACATCAAGCGCTAACGTCCCGCGGACTTTGCTCGAACTTCATGTCACTCACTCGACCTCCGCGCGGCCCCCGCTTCTGGTTTGGTCGCGCTTGCCGCATGCAGTCGCATGCTCGTGGGACAGGCCCTTTAGGTCGTGCTTGCCGCATGGAGTCGCATGCTCGTGGGACAGGCCCTTAACTCACTGTGCCCTAATAATCCAATCTCTAAGTCTCATCTTTCGTTTCCATGAGTCTTGAGACTCCCAACTTCTGTATTCTTCCCCACTGTGAGCCTGAGAAAACTATGCATCTTGGTGAGTCTTATTGTCCATACTCGGTTCACTGAGCGCACAGCTAACAACAGCATCATCGTTACTTTTCTACATATCTCTCATTCATTTGTTATTTATCTCTCCGCATCACCGTCTATATCTCTCGTTTCCCTTTCCCCTGACTCTCAGTCTGAAGAAGGGTCTTGACCCGAAACGTCTCGTATTCCTTTTTTCCAGAGATGCTGCGTGTCTCGCTGAGTTACTCCAGCTTTTTGTGTCTACAGTATGCTTCTATATTTAGCTTAAGTCCAATTATAATTGTAGCTCTTTTGCTGGCTGTCAACATCTAAGCTCCTTAAAAATCTATCTCTTTAATCTATTGTCTGTCCGTGCTAAAATTTTACGTGGCTCACTGTAATTTTCTTTCAGAAACACTCTTTTGGACTGCGTTGGGATGTTTTCCTGGATAAACCTGTAAATAATCTGAAGAAGGGTCTCGACCCGAAACGTCACCCATTCCTTCCTTCCAGAGATGCTGCCTGTCCCGCTGAGTTACTTCAGCATTTGTATCTAACCTGTAAATCTATGCTCCTGGATAAACAATGCAGGATAAACTATCAACACTGAGATGATGTGTTCTTGGTGCCCTATACTATTATACCATGCGATGGCATCACAGGCACACTATTCTCTGGGAACACATCAACAAGGTATAAGACAATTTCCCACAATTGTTAACTTTACATTTTTAACGTATAATATATCGATCTATCAGCTCCTCATGATCTGTTCCATAATTTAGCCTAATGGATGAAAGTGGAAGCAATTTTCAGAAGCAGAGTTTAAAGTGCAACAGTATTCATCATTTAGTGGACACAACAGAAGAGCAACTTCTACTCCTGGGCATTTTGCAACTAGGACTTGCATTTATGTGAAGGCTTTAATATAATTAGTTGGCCTAAGATAGTTCATAGGAGTGTTTTTCAATGTAATCTGGCACTGAGTAAGATAGGGATATTGAGACAGATGCACAAAAAACTTGCACTGAAAGATATGGGCCTGTCCCACTTGCGCAACTTTTTTGGCGACTGCCGGCACCAGTCATAGTTCGTTACATGTTGAAAATCCAGCGGCGACCAGAACAAGGTACGACTCTTTGGGCAACTACTCACGACCATACAGGCTTCACCATGCGGCATGTTGTGAGTCATCTCCTCAGCCGCCCAAAGAGTTGTAGCGTTTTTCTGGTCGCCGCTGGATTTTCAACATGTTGAAAATTTTAGCCGACCTGCAATGACCTATGACGGGTGCCGGCAGTCGCCGAAAAAGTCGATTAAATGAGACAGGCCCATTAGGCTTTAAGAATGTCAGAAGATTAGAAGATTACCCGGGTTCGATCCTGACCACGGATGCTGTCTGTACGGAGTTTGTACGTTTTCCCCGTGACCGCGTGGGTTTTCTTCCGAGATCCTCCCACACTCCAAAGACGTACAGGTTTGTAGGTTAATTAGCTTGGTATGGTTGTAAAATTGTCCCTCGTGAGTGTAGGATAGTGTTAATGTGCGGGGGTCGCTGGTCGGCGCGGACTCGATGGGCCGAATGGCCTGTTTCCACGCTGAATCTCTAAACTAAACTAAACTAAACTAATGATTGACACAAAAAGTTGGAGTAACTCAGCGGGTCAGACAGCATCTCCGGAGAGAAGGAATACATGAAGTATTAATATCGTGTGGGAAAGTAGAAAACAGAAACAGATGGGTTCAGAGATCAGGGCCAAGTCATCCAGTCAGTGGCAGTGTCACCAATAATGTAAGACACAGGAATGGGCCATTCAGCCCATCATGCCTGTGTCAGTCGAAGAACAGCTCTCCACTTTAATCCCACCTTGCTCTACTTGCCTGAGGCACTGCAGCTCACAGACAGGTAACGGCACTCACGTGAGGGCGATCCGGCTCAGGGCTGGAACGGTGCTCCGGTGGCTGGGACGGTGTTCTGGCGGCGGTGGCCTGAGTCCGGGGTTCGGCCGCGGGCCAGCGGCTGCATCAGCAGGACTGGTGGGCGGCAGCTTCGACCACCCCGGGCCGCGGTGTTTGAGCCGCGGGACAGTTGTAACATCGCCCGGGGGGTATCGCCTCAGCGCAGAGGGAGAAGAGGAGGGAAGAGACTGGAGACCTAAGATTTTTGCCTCCATCACAGTGAGGAGATGCTGGGTGGACTCACTGTGGTGGATGTTAATATGTGTTTATTGTTGTTTTTTATTGTATTGTATTGTATGTATGACTGCTTCAATTTCGTTCAGACTTCGGTCTGAATGACAATAAAAGGCTATCTAATCTATCTAATCTAATCTAATTCAGGTACACATCTGTAAATCGTCCCAATGTGATGAGGTTTTCCACATCTACCACCTTTCCAGGCAGTACGTTCCAGCCCCTTACCCAGCTCTAGACTGTTGGAAATATCCCTCAGATCTCCTCTAATCTTCAATACCCCCAACTCTATCTGGGCCTTTCATAATTTAAAACACCACAACAAAATCTCACCACACTCCTCTCTTCCCAAGGAAACAATCCAGACTATGCAGATTTGCTGATTGTGGAGTGATTTAAAATGAGGTCATCTGGCGGCAGGGTTTGGGACAGAATCAAAGTTCAGGTTTTTTTTTAAATAGGGCATGTGATGGAAGGCAAAGCAGGGGGCATAAACTCGGCAATACTAATTTAAGAATTTCATGTGTAGGAAGGAACTGCAGATGCTGGTTTAAACCGAAGATAGACACAAAATGCTGGAGTAACTCAGTGGGGCAGGCAGCATCTCTGGAGAAAAGATCCTTCTTCAGACAGTCAGGGGAAAGGGAAACGAGAGATATAGACGGTGATATAGAGAGATATAGAACAAATGAATGAAAGATATGCAAAACAGTTGAAGGAAAGAGTCCATTGTTGGCTGTGGGGTAGGTGATAATGGGTTATACAGACAATGAAACTCACCAGGATGACAGTGAAACTAGTACAATGACTAGGGCGGGGAGGGGCAGAGAGAGAGATGCTTGTTGCTTGGTTATAGAAATCAATGTTCATTCCGCTGGGTTGTAAACTGCCCAAGAGAAATATGAGGTGCTGATCCTCCAATTTGCGTTTGGCCTCACTCTAACATGGGGCACCATGGCGACATCTCCGGAGAAGGGTCTCGATCTGAAACATCACCCACTCCTTTTCTCCAGGGATGCTGCCCGTCCAGATGAGCCGCCGCAGCACCCCCCCCCCCCCCGACTCTTGAACGAAAACAATATCCATAGCGGATTGATGGGTGGCACGATGGCGCAGCGGTAGAGTTGCTACCTTACTGCTTACAGCTCCAAAGACCCGGGTGCTTGTCCATACCAAGTTTGTACCTTCTCCCCGTGACCACGTGGGTTTTCTCCGAGATCTTTGGTTTCCGCCCACACTCCAAAGACGTACAGGTTTGTAGGTTAATTGGCTTGGTACAAATATGTAAATGCTCCCTAGTGTGCGCAGGGTAGTGTTAATGTGCGGGGGATCGCTGGTCAGCGTGGGACTCAGTGGGCCGAAGGGCCTGTTTCCACACTGTATCTCTAAACTAATCTAAACTACATCAGAGTTGCTGGGCGTGTGCCATGTTCAAGAGCCTGATGGATGAACGAGGAGGCTGTTGATAAACGTCCAGTTCATAGGGTGCCTCCCATAACCTCTTCCCTGTAGTTGTAGCAAGATCAGAGTGTGGTCAATGTGGGGGTGGATGATATTAGCTGCCTTTTTGAGGCAGTACTTCCAACAGATCCTCTTGTAGACAGGGCAATATCTACCCCTTTCTTCAGCCTCCTTTGTTCCTGGACGTTCAAGTTACCTAGGCCATGATGCAACCATTCAGAGTAACTCAGCGGGTCAGACAGCATCTCTGGAGGAAAGGAATAGGTGGCGTTTTGGATTGAGACCCATCTTCAGACTGAGTCAGGGTAAAGGGAAATGTGAGATATAGACGGCGATATAAAGAGATATAGAACAAATGAATGAAAGATACGCAAAAAAGTAACGATGATAAAGAAAACAGGCCATTGGTCGCAGTGCTAGGTGAAAACGAGTTACAGACAATGAGACTCAACAAAACGACTTTGAAACTAGTACATGGACTAAATTAATTTCCCTGACTCAGACAAGGATCGATTTAAAGAGATGGAAGCTCTATATAAACTTGTATCACAACTAGCACCTGCTTACTTCCATCTAGATTGTCCAATTGTCATAAAGGTTGATGCATTTCAGGCAGAAATGCTATTCACAGCTATTCTGGAGCATGTGGTATGTACAGCTCTGGCAGAATCACGATTGGAGATCTTGACAACGATGAGTTCTAACTTCAGCAAAGGGTGAGAAGAAATGGCAGAGGGAAAGAGAAAAAGAGAGATGGAGCTGGGGATGGATGCGTGTGGAACGCTGCTGTGTGGATGAGGAAGAGACTATCTCTGAGGAATTACTATCACTACCTTCGAACAATATCCACTCGCTCATGATCTTTTCCACATGTGTCCAGCTCTCTCAATCTCCCACCAATTCCTTTGGCTCTTTCACTCTCTCTGCCACAATCTATGATTTGCCAATGGGTGAGCAGACTTGAAACAGACCTTTACTCCAGTCAGTTTTGCCCTTTGGCTGTGAGCACCACCATCATTCCAGTCCAAACCCATCCCTCAAACTGCTCCGGCTTTATGAAGCCCTATCTGACTTAAGTGGACCTTTAAACATCATGTTTAGTCATTTGAAATATCAATTATTTTCAGCTCCATACCAAGTGGCTTCTTTGCTACCATTAACATCCTTACCATACCTTTCCCTTGCTGCCAACCATCATCCACACTTTGTATATGTCAATTTAACCATAACATGGCTGCTTCTTCTGTTTCACATCACTCTGATCCTTATTGATAGGCGGGAGCCGTCCTGTAGTGGTTTGGCTGCCCAGCCTGCAGCTGTCCGTTTTTTCACCTCTCTTTTTAATTTTTAGTGAGTTAAAGTGTTTTGTTTTTGGAGGTTTAGTCTTTTTTATGTGGGGGGTGGGGGACTGCTTTTCAGGGTCCCTACCTGGTCAGAAAGGCGGCTTTTCTCCGAGCAGCACCTTCGACCCGTCCTCGCGGCCTACCAGTGGGCCTGGAGCGGCGTTTCCTGAGGGGACCGACCAGAACCTCGGCTTCAGCGGCGGCACAGCGCTGGAGCGCTATCGCAGAGCGGGCGATGCCTTGCCCGGGTCGCCGCGCTGGAACTCCGATATGCTGGGACCGTCGATGAAACATCGCGGAGCTGCGTGTCTGTGGAGCGGCCAGCCGCGGGCAGCGGCGCTGAACTTTACATCGGGAGCCTGGGATCTCTCGCCGAGATCGCCAGTGGTGGAGCTCCATCCAACGCGGCCTGTCGGCTTCAGAAGCCGCAGTCTCAGGTAAGGAAGCGGCCGTTCCAGGTATCCCAAGCCGCTGTGAGGATTCTCCCGACACCGGAGCACCATCACCCGGTGAAAAGGGCCTGGAACATCGGGCCTCCATAAAGGCGACTGTGGAGGCCTCAATAGGCCCGACTGTGGGTGGACATGGGGATGGGGACTGGACTTTGTGCCTTCCCTCATAATGGGGGATGTTTTTATGTTTAAATTTCGTTATTATTGTTATATTGTATTCTTTTTTAATGTGCTGCATTGGCAATACGCATTTCACTACACCAATTGGTGCATGTGACAAATAAAGAACCTTTGAGGCAGTCAAAGTTTCATTCATAAACTAAGTGTAAACTTTTTCTTTGCTGTCTTATTTTAAGTCATTAGGTCACAAGTGATAGGAGCAGAATTATGCCATTCGGCCCATAAGTCTACTCTGCCATTCAATCACTGTTGATTTATCTCTCCCAACCCCATTCTCCTGCCTTCTCCCCATAACCTCTGACACCCACAGGAATCTATCTATCTCTGCCTTAAATATATCAATTGACTTGGCCTCCGCAGCTTGCTGTGGCCACAGATTCACCACCCTATGACTAAATAAATATCTCCTCATCTCCCTAAAGGAACATCCTTTAATTCTGAGGCTATGACCTCGGTTTCCTAGACTCTCCCACTAGTGGAAACATCCTCTCCACATCCACTCTATCCAATCTTCTTTCATTACATCCACTTTTTTAACTAAGCATTTACAGCCGTTCTCCCTTATATTTACATGATTTTTAAATAACTTTTGTTGCTCTGGTTATCGGAGCAGATTTCTACCATACCTACTGTGTTGGATCATCCAAGTTTGACTGCACACACCTCCAGATTCAGGAACAGTTTCTTCCCAACTGTTATCAGGCAACTGAATCATCCTATCACAACTAGAGGGCAGTGCTGAACTACTGTCTACCTCATTGGTGACCCTCATACTATCTTTGATCTGACTTTATTGGCTTTACCTTGCAAACGCCTCCACGGGTAAGTTCCCTTCCATTTTCACTGCTGCTCCAGGCCCTCCCTCGCCCTCCCCCGGCTCGGCCTGTCCTCCCTGACAGCTCCCGCCCCAAGGAGCGGCACCGGGCCCGAGAGGAGGAAGAGCATGGGGAGGATGATGAGCGGCACCCAGGGCAAGGTAGGCCGCAGCCTCCGCCCCTGTGCAGTTGGCGACTATGGGTGAGTGGTGGAATATTGCGCTGGGTTGGGGGGACAGCTTGCGTTGGGGGAAAGGGTGAGTGGCGCAATATTGCGTTGGGGAACGGGTTGTGTTGGGGGACCAGGCCTCCCATGTGACAGGGATCTAATGGGCCCAAAATGTTGCTCCTTTTGTGAAGGTATTATTATGCCGAGCACTAAATCATATCTGATTTCCCAAAAGGTTAAAAATCAATTTATTTGCCTCAGGCCTCTCGTTCAGAAAATTCCAAACATTGAAATATACAGGGTGAAGACATTTCTCATCTTGATCCTGAATTGCCAGCCACTTGTTTGGAGATTGTGATAATTAGTTCCAGTTACCCCAGAACGGAGATGCATCAACTCCAAACCGACCGTGTCAATCCCATAAACATTTTGTATTTTGCCGGAAATAGCAGGGGACTGGGGGTCAAATGAGATGGAGGAACTGAGTGAAATCCAGGTTAGCCGGGAAGTGGTGTTAGGTAAATTGAATGGATTAAAGGCCGATAAATCCCCAGGGCCAGATAGGCTGCATCCCAGAGTACTTAAGGAAGTAGCCCCAGAAATAGTGGATGCATTAGTGATAATTTTTCAAAACTCTTTAGATTCTGGAGTAGTTCCTGAGGATTGGAGGGTAGCTAATGTAACACCACTTTTTAAAAAGGGAGGGAGAGAGAAAACGGGGAATTATAGACCAGTTAGTCTAACGTCGGTAGTGGGGAATCTGCTAGAATCAGTTATTAAAGATGGGATAGCAGCACATTTGGAAAGTGGTGAAATCATTGGACAAAGTCAGCATGGATTTATGAAGGGTAAATCATGTCTGACGAATCTTATAGAATTTTTCAAGGATGTAACTAGTAGAGTGGATAAGGGAGAACCAGTGGATGTGTTATATCTGGACTTTCAGAAGGCTTTCGACAAGGTCCCACATAAGAGATTAGTATACAAACTTAAAGCACACGGTATTGGGGGTTCAGTATTGATGTGGATAGAGAACTGGTTGGCAGACAGGAAGCAAAGAGTAGGAGTAAACGGGTCCTTTTCACAATAGCAGGCAGTGACTAGTGGGGTACCGCAAGGCTCAGTTCTGGGACCCCAGCTATTTACGATATATATTAATGACTTGGACGAGGGAATTGAATGCAACATCTCCAAGTTTGCGGATGACACGAAGCTGGGGGGCAGTGTTAGCTGTGAGGAGGATGCTAGGAGGCTGCAAGGTGACTTGGATAGGCTGGGTGAGTGGGCAAATGCATGGCAGATGCAGTATAATGTGGATAAATGTGAGGTTATCCACTTTGGTGGCAAAAACAGGAAAGTAGATTATTATCTGAATGGTGGCCGATTAGGAAAGGGGGAGATGCAACGAGACCTGGGTGTCATGGTACACCAGTCATTAAAAGTAGGCATGCAGGTACAGCAGGCAGTGAAGAAGGCGAATGGTATGTTAGCATTCATAGCAAAAGGATTTGAGTATAGGAGCAGGGAGGTTCTACTGCAGTTGTACAGGGTCTTGGTGAGACCACACCTGGAGTATTGCGTACAGTTTTGGTCTCCTAATCTGAGGAAAGACATTCTTGCCATAGAGGGAGTACAGAGAAGGTTCACCAGACTGATTCCTGGGATGTCAGGACTTTCATATGAAGAAAGACTGGATAGACTCGGTTTGTACTCGCTAGAATTTAGAAGATTGAGGGGGGATCTTATAGAAACATACAAAATTCTTAAGGGGTTGGACAGGCTAGATGCAGGAAGATTGTTCCCGATGTTGGGGAAGTCCAGAACAAGGGGTCACAGTTTAAGGATAAGGGGGAAATCTTTTAGGACCGAGATGAGGAAAACTTTTTTCACACAGAGAGTGGTGAATCTCTGGAATTCTCTGCCGCAGAAGGTAGTTGAGGCCAGTTCATTGGCTATATTTAAGAGGGAGTTAGATGTGGCCCTTGTGGCTAAAGGGATCAGGGGGTATGGAGAGAAGGCAGGTACAGGATACTGAGTTGGATGATCAGCCATGATCATATTGAATGGCGGTGCAGGCTCGAAGGGCCGAATGGCCTATTCCTGCACCTATTTTCTATGTTTCTATGTATGTTTTAATGTGATCACCTCTCATTCATCTAAATACAGTACAGGCAATGTCTGCTTTAAGGCTTCAAAAAGACAAAAGCATTATCCATGGAATCAATCTGGTGAACCTTGGCTGCACTCCCTCTGTTACAGTACCTTCCTGGATAAAGAGACCAGACTGTACACAGCATTTCAGGGCCCTATACCTTTGGAACAAGACATCTCTTGTACTCAAACCTGTACGCAACATAATCAGTGGGTATTACATGAACTTTTATCACATGTTTTGCTGAATTACTTTGATTTTTATTTTCCACTTGCTTTCTACAAGTGTTGATATTTTCACTTTCTGCCCATTGCACAGGATAAACCATTCCCTCATATTCACTGAATGTGGATCGGTCTCTTGCCTTCAGTTGTCCCATGTGAAAAAACATCAGTCTCTTTGTGAGCTGTGTCCACTGAAAATATGTGTAACTTTTGTTACCATCATTCATAAGTTCATGTGATAGGAGCAGAAGTAGGCCATACAGCCATCAAGTCTACTCCGCCATTCAATCATGGCTGATCTATCTTTCCTTCTTAACCCCATTCTCCTGTCTTCGCACTGTAACCCCTGACACCTGTATTAATCATGCATTCTCTTGTATTGATTTGTTTTTATTGTTCTTTAGCTCAGTCCCCACTTAAAAAATGTTAAGATAAGGCTTTTCTGGTTACTGTATGTTTGTAATTGCTATTTATTCCCACGTATAACAATGCTCAGTTCTGGGCACCATGTTCCAGGAAAAATGTTGTCAAGCTGGAAAGGGTACAGAGAAGATTTACAAGGATGTTGCCAGGTCTAGAGGGCCTGAGCTATAGGAAGAGGTTGAATAGGCTTGGTCTATATTCCTTGGAGCGCTGGAGGATGAGGGGTGATCTTACAGAGGTGTATAAAATCATGAGGGGAATAGATCGGGTAGATGCACAGTCTCTTGTCCAGTGTATGTGAATCGAGGACCGGAGGACATAGGTTTAAGGTGACGGGGAAAATATTTAATAGGAATCTGAGGGGTAACCTTTTCACACAAAGGGTGGTGGGTGTATGGAACAAGCTGCCAGAGGAGGTCGTTGAGGCAGGGACTATCGCAATGTTTAAGAAACAGTTAGACAAGTACATGGATAGGACAGGTTTGGAGGGATATGGACCAAATGCAGGCAGGTGGGTCTATAGCTGGGACATGTTGGCTGGTGTGGGCAAGTTGGGCCAAAGGGCCTGTTTTACACGCCATATCACTCTATGACTCTAACATAATGAAAACAAAGTCGCAAGACATGTTTCTGTTCAACTGAGATCTGAAGATGATAACTGAATATTGGTGAAGACAAAATAATTCACCGATATAGAATTATTCTTTACGAAACACAAAAGGAAATGCAGGATTACTTTAAGATGAAAGAACAATTGGCAAGATTCGCAGGATTAAATTGGGTGGGCCTCTATTGAGGAATGATTTAATAGTCTCTTGCTGCCAAGAAAATCAGTTTGCCAAAAATCTTGCTGCTTGAATGAGAAACAATTTAATAACAATTACAAAAATGCTTAAAAACAATCGGTGAAAATGTTAAATCTGCACTGTGTGTTTTTGAATGCTTCAAATCCCATTTTAATGGTACCAGATGCACATATTGTTGAGTTCCATGCAGCTCACAGCAAGTGTGCAGGGCACACATTCCACCATGGCAACCGCAGGAGTGCTGCCATTTTGGACTTCAAGCTCCAGCTAACGAGGTCTGATAGTTGAGCACACACAGCAAGCGGTGGGGAAAATGCTGCATTAATCCAAATTGGAGGACCATCTATTTTGTCACAAAGATATCCTTTATCATTGATGTTTTTTTTTAGTTTTCTTTATCATCGTTACTTTTGTGCATATCTTTTATTCATTGTTCTTTATCTCCCTACATCATCGCCTATATCTCTCGTTTCCCTTATCCCTGTCCAAGTCTGAAGAAGGGTCTCGACCCGAAACGTCACCCATTCCTTCTCTCCAGAGATGCTGCCTGTCCCGCTGAGTTACTCCAGCATTTTGTGTCTATCTTCGGTTTCAACCAGCATCTGCAGTTCCTTCCTACACATTTATCTTGTCACGTTAGATGCTGGTAATTGCTAAGTCATGAACCAGCTCCAGGACGCATCTAAATAGAGTGGCCTGGGTAGAGTGGATGTGGAGAGGATGTGGGAGAGTCTAGGAGCAGAGGTCATAGCCTCAGAATTAAAGGGTGTTCCTTCAGGAAGAAGATGAGGAAGAATTTCTTTAATCAGAGGGTGGTGAATCTGTGGAATTCGTTGCCACATAAGGCTGTGGAGGCATATCAATGGATTAAAGCAGAGGTAGATAGATTCTTGATTAGTACGGGTGTCAGAGATTATGAGGAGAAGGTCGGAGAATTGGGGTTAGGAGGGAGAGATAGATAAATAGAGAGATAGGTCAGCCATGATTGAATGGTGGAGTAGACTTGATGGGCCGAATGGCCTAATTCTGCGTCTATTCACATGAACTGATGTACAAAATACACAGTGTGTGGAGTGTAATGATTGTTGTAGAGATTCTTATTTAAGGCACCACCTGAAAGGCATGGTGCACTCACAATCACTTCACCTGATATTCAGCAGGAGTGGGAGACTGAGCTAAGGTCACATTGAGCAGGGAATTAGTCACTGTAAAGAGGCCGGGTGCAGGCTGTGGGGGTGAAGTTATTTCAGGAAGGTGAGTCAGCAAGAAGCTTTACCCGTTCCAAATTATAGCGTGTTATTGTTCTCAGGAACATTACTCTGTCGCACTTTCTTTTGAATGTTGCAATGTACTTAAAACAATAGATTTGAAATGTGATAGCAGTGTTTCATAAGGTCATAAGGACTAGTAGCATTATGCCATACGGCCCATCAAGTCTACTCCACCATTCAATCATGGCTGATCTATCTCTCCCTCCTAATCCCATTCCCCTGACTTCTCCCCATAGCCTCTGACATCAGGATTCTATGTGGGGTGAACCTGTTGTCCACTTGCTCTTGTTGTATCCACATTTTGCTGCCTCCTGTGCGGATCCAACCTGGTTCAGAGCTGCAAAGCTGTCGCCAGTCTCCTGGCCCTCAACAGCTTCTGACTGTCCTAGTGTGAACGTACACTGCTCCCTAAGAGGATGACTTCCCTTTGGTCCAGATTGGAGATGTCTTCACAGGTCAGGCGTGGGGCAGAGGCTGGGAAGGGACACCGGATGTTTGACTATCTAATTGTGATTGGAGATAGAGTGAGTTATCTTCAGGTAGTACAAGGTCTTGATTGTTTTGTCGGGAGGGTGCGGAAAGGGGAAAGCCAATGGATGGTGATAGAAACATAGAAACATAGAAAATATGTGCAGGAGTAGGCCATTCGGCCCTTCGAGCCTGCACCGCCATTCAATATGATCATTGCTGATCATCCAACTCAGTATCCTGTACCTGCCCTCTCTCCATACCCTCTGATCCCCTTAGCCACAAGGGCCACATCTAACTCCCTCTTAAATATAGCCAATGAACTGTGGCCTCAACTACCTTCTGTGGCAGAGAGTTCCAGAGATTCACCACGCTCTGTGTGAAAAATATTTTTCTCATCTCGGTCCCAAAAGATTTCCCCCTTATCCTTAAACTGTGACCCCCTTGTTCTGGACTTCCCCAACATCGGGAACTATCTTCCTGCATCTAGCCTGTCCAACCCCTTAAGAATTTTGTAAGTTTCTATAAGATCCCTCCTCAATCTTCTAAATTCTAGTGAGTACAAGCCGAGTCTATCCAGTCTTTCTTCATATGAAAGTCCTGCCATCCCAGGAATTAGTCTGGTGAACCTTCTCTGTACTCCCTCTATGGCAAGAATGTCTTTCCTCAGATTAGGAGACCAAAACTGTACGCAATACTCCAGGTGTGGTCTCACCAAGACCCTGTACAACTGCAGTAGAACCTCCCGGCTCCTATACTCAAATCCAACTGATTGTTGGACTTAGTGATGGAGAGGAAATCCAATAGCAAGAAGGGAACTGTGAACATTTCAAGTGGAGTTTTACAGGAATCTAAGGAGAACCAGCTGCCTCATAAAAATGTGAACATCACACAATGGCGCAGCGGTAGAGCTGCTGCCTTTCCATGCTGTAACTCCAAATTAAACTCAACTCAGATGCAAAGAGTAATATTCCCACAGCCTTTATACAAGCAGGAACCTGATTCCTCCTACTAATGGGGCTGTCCCACTTAGGCGATTTTTCAGCGGACACACACACACCGCAAAGGCGGGGGCCAGGAAAGCAGGGAAGCGCTGTCCATGGTGCAAAGCCAAGGTGATATAGACACACACCGCGATGAACAGGAAGGTTGGCGCTGTAATTAAGACAGCTAAAGCACAGTGTACTGTAAATCCTTTAAAAGAGGGAAGGGGGGAGAAGGAGGGAGAAGGAGTGGAGACAACTTTTAAGAAGCCAGAGATACACGGCTGTGAAGCTCGGCGGACATTTAACATTACCGGTTGGTTCCTTGTTTCTGAAAACTACTACTTACCTTTTTTTCCCCAATGAGCCAATGAAATTCACCGGCTCCAACCTACGAGAACCTAAGAGAACCTTCCACCTCCTGGCAACCCACTAGGACCTCCTGGCAACCCACTAGGACCTCCTGGCAACCCACTAGGACCTCCTGGCAACCCACTAGGACCTCCTTGCGACCCACCTACGACTCGAGAATTCTCGCTAATCTCCATGGCGGCTTCATTCTAGTCGCCGCTAATTTTTCAACATGTTGAAAAATTCTCGGTGACCATAATGAGGCCGCGACTAGTTCCCAATATGTGGGAACTCCTCACGACCATGAAGGCAACTCCCCGGCAACCACCCGCGAACATGTGGCGACTGCATAGTCTCCTGCAGTCACCTAAAAAGTCGCCTCAGTGGGACAGGCCCATTATTCTGCTTTCTTCTCCAGAATCCTACAGACCATATGCAACTTAACACAATTTGTTCACAATTACAAAGCCATTACTGGAGACTTCTGAAGTGTTAGGCTACTACTCCTCATACATTAAACACTATAAAAGCTATTAGAATAAACAAAGCTATCAGAGTGATAATTGCACATTACAATCTCTCCCTTTTCTACCTTCCTTTGGAACTTAGGGCTAACGGAATCAAGGGATATGAGAAAAAGCAGGAACGGGGTATGAATTTTGGATGATCATATTGAATGGTGGTGCTGGCTGGTAGGGCCAAATGGCCTTCTCCTGCACCTATTTTCTATATTTCTATACACCAAGCCAATTAAACATAGAAAATAGGTGCAGGAGGAGGCCATTCGGCCCTTCGTACATAACTGTACATCTTTGGAGTGTGGGAGGAAACCAAAGATCTTGGAGAAAACCCACCTGGTCACGAGGAGAACGTACAAACTCCGTACAGTCAGCACCCATAGTCGGGATCAAACCCGGCTCTCCGGCGCTGCAAGGCAGCAACTCTACTGCTGTGTCATCGTGGCCACCGCCAAATGTGGCCATTTGTGACATTTGTCAAATGTGTTGAGGAAAGGTTCCTCGGGCAACATGTAGAGGGAGAGCACTACACAGGAGAGGGCAACACTTAACCTAGTCTTAGGAAAACGAGAGGAACTAGTGGATGAAGTGTTTGTGGATGAGCCTTTTGGGTTTACAATAGCTACAGATAATGACAGGACAGGCCCACAAGTTAAAATTCTAAACTGGGGCAAGACCAACTTTGAAAGTGTTAAGACAGGAACTTGCTCAAGTTGATTGGAGCAGGTTGTTTGAAGAAAAAGTAATGTCCGGATATTGGGATGATTTTAAATGCTGACAAGAGTCCAGGACATGCATGTTCCTGCTAGACAGGGGCAAGGTAGATGAGCGCAAGGATGCTTGGATGATGAGAGAAATTGAGGCTCTGCTCAAGAATAAGGAGGAGGCATGGGCCAGGTAAATGGGGTCAAGTGTATCCCTGGAGGAGCTTTGGAAAGTGAGGAGCCATTAAAAAGGTATATCAGGAGGTCAAACAGGGGACAGGAGATGCATAGATCTGGCAGATAATATCAAGGATAATCCCATGAGATTTTACAAGTACAGTGTACGGTGGCGCAGAGGTAGAGTTGCTGCCTTACAGCACTTACAGCGCCAGAGACCAAGGTTCGTTCCTGACCACAGGCGTTGTCTGTGCGGGATTTGTACATTCTCCCCGTGACTGCATTGGCTCTCTCCGAGATCTTCAGTTTCCTCCCACACTCCAATGACGTACAGATTTGTAGGTGAATTGGCTTGGCATAAATATAAATTGTCCCTAGTTTGTGTAGGATAGTGTTAATGTGGAGGGATCGCTGGTTGGTGCGGACTCGGTGGGCTGAAGAGCCTGTTTCCACGCTGTATCTCTAAATTAAACTAAAGTATATTAAGGGGAAAAGGGTAACCAGACAGAATCTGTGGATGGAATGCAGAGACTCAAGTCAGAAGGGTCTGGACCCGAACTGTCATCTGCTCATTCCCTCCACAGATGCTGCGTGACTCACTGAGTACCTCCAGCACTTTGTTTTTTTGCTGAAGGTTCCAGCGTCTTCAATGTCATGTCGATGTCACGAGGATCTAAATCAACATGAAAAGCAGGTCATGGTATAGCATGTGGTATTTAAATCTCTGACAAGTGCAGAGTATTGGCGTTTGGGAAGTTAAGCCAGGGCATGACTTACTCAGTAAATGGCAGAGCCCTGGAGATTGAAGGATCTTGGGCCCAAGTAAATAGTTCCCCGAAAATGGGGACACAGTACAGATGCGAATGAACAAACCACTAGGCAAGCTTGCCTTCGTTGGTCAGGACATTGTGTGTAAGAGTCGGGGTATCATATTGCAGTTGTACCAGACATTGATGAGATCATAATTTCTATTTCGGAAAGTATAGGAAAGATGTTATTAACATGGAAACTGTGCAGAAAAAAAATCTCAATGATGTTACCAGGACTGGGGGCTTAAGTTATAAAGGAAAGATTTGATAGATTGGGGCCTTGATCAGGGGCTCCCAACCTTTTTCGTCCCATTTACCCCAGGCAACTTTAATAGCACATAACAATGTTATTTTCACTTATTTATGAACAACTAATGATGAACAGATACCGGTATTGTTTGTATTCTAGCCCTCTTGAAATAAATGCTAGCATTTGCCTTCCTTACTACCATTTCGACCGCATCATAGCAGATGTAGTTTCATGTGGATAAATGTGATGTACAGGGCTCTAGTGAGACCACACCTGGAGTATTTTGTGCAGTTTTGGTCTCCAAACTTAAGGAAGGACATTCTTGCTATTGAGGAAGTGCAGCGTAGGTTCACGAGGTTAATTCCTGGGATGGCGGGACTGTCATACGTTGATAGATTGGAGCGGCTAGGCTTGTATACTGTGGAATTTAGAAGGATGAGAGGATATCTTATTGAAACATATAAGATTAATAAGGATTTGGACACATTATAGGCAGGAACTATGTTCCCAATGTTGGGGGTGTCCAGAACCAGGGACCATAGTTTAAGAATAAGTGGTAAGCCATTTAGAACAGAGATGAGAAAAACTTTTTCACACAGAGAGTTGTGAGTGTGTGGAATTCTCTGCCTCAGAAGGCAGTAGAGGCTGGTTCTCTGGATGCTTTCAAGAGAGAGTTAGATAGAGCTCTTAGGGATAGCGGAGTTGGGGTGATACGGGGAGAAGGCAGGAACGGGGTACTGATTGTGGATGATCAGCCACGATCACATTGAATGGAGGTGCTGGCTCGAGGGGCCGAATGGCCTACTCCTGCACCTATTGTCTATTGACTTGCAAATGAACTTTTTGGGAATCCTGACCCAGCACCTTTGCACCTCCAATTTCTGGATTATCTCCCCATTTAGAAAATAGTCTGCGCCTTTAATCCTACAACCCAAATGCATGACTCCACATTTTGCTACACTATATTCCATCTGCCACATCTCTGCCCACTCTTCCAAGTCCTTCTGCAGAGTCCCTGCTTCCTCTACACTACCTGCCCCTCCACCTATTTTCGTATAATCTGCACTGCCCACGTTGGGCCAAAGTCCCTCTAAACTACTCCTATCCATGTACATATCCAAATGTCTTTTAAATGTCGTTACAGTACCTGCCTCAACTACCTCCTCTGGCAGCTCGTTCCATGTACCCAACACCCTCCGTGTACCAATTTATTTGCACATTCAAAATATCTGCAGCTTGGTAGGTTAATTCATCAATAAATCGGCCACAGAAGGTGAGTGGTAGAATGTGGGGCAACTGAGATGGGGTTAGTGTCATATTTGTGTAGATGAGTGCATGGTGATTGTTGTGGTTTCAGTGGGCTGAAGTACCACTGGATGGATTTAAGAGAGAGTTAGATAGAGCTCTAGGGGCTAGTGGAATCAAGGGATATGGGGAGAAGACAGGTACGGGTTATTGATATGGGGACGATCAGCCATGATCACAATGAATGGCGGTGCTGGCTCAAAGGGCCGAATGGCCTCCTCCTGCACTTATTTTCTATGTTTCTATGTTACCCGTTTAAGTGCTGTATGACTCCAAGTACCAGTAATTCACAACTAATTACCTGTATTTATCCATAATGCTCTTTTTAAAATAACTTCGGTACTTCTTCACGGGACCACCATAAGAGGGGGGGGGGGGGTGTGAGAGAACAAGGGAGGACCTGGCACGGGATATTTTGTTGCCCCCCTTTATGTATGCCCTTTGCATACTTTGGATTTGCGAAACAAATCATTTCACTGTAACTATAAAGTATTCATTCATTCATTCATTAGTTTCTTTGTAACTACTGACTACTTCTATTTCATAACATGCCTGTACATACAAAGTTATTTTCAAACATATAACATTTATGTACTGAAGGAATTCTGAGCCAAGGTTCAACAAAGGAGGATATCGAGGATGGACTATTATAGAACCACAGTTCAATTCTTTGACTTTTAAACTGATGTCCCAATAAAATGTAACTTGCCCCATGTAGCAGTCAATTTTAATATACGCTAGGGAAACAAACAGTGAACGCATCTGGCAAATATACACAGTGTCACATGCATCGGTGTTTTCTGGAGATCACTTTTGAAAAGCAGTGATCCATTGGCAATGCTGGGTTCCATTCAGAATTGTGTTTTAAACCAAATATTTCAAAGTACTATTCCTTGCAGAAAAATACTTTGTTATTCCTTGTCTCCATCGTGTCCTCATTTAATATCCACATATGAAACCAATACCGTGCATAGTTTCTTGCAGATGTTATCGGTATGAATCATTTGGAAGCATTACTATGGTGTAATTTCACTTTTATCCAAAGTATATTGGCATAAACATACTTATGCTGTCCTATATGCGACCAATCATCATATAGGGTGTACTATGGAGAATGAATCCATGAAAATGCCCGGCTTTATTGACATTATGTAGCTGCAATGGTTTTACCTCATTAAAAAATGAAACTAATTACATTTTTGCACTGATTCAGAGAAACACATGAAACCAAAGGACTCACACAGACAAGGGAGGCACTGTAGTGCTTCAAGATGTCCCATGGGACAATTTATTAGCATGCATAGCTCAAACTAGTGTGTAGTGGGTCAATTCCCAATTGGAAATTAAGAATGACATTCACTTTAACAGCATGATCAGTTTCAGACATTGTTAAATCACTGAAGGCAGCCTTCAACTGAGAGTTGAAAGGCATTGGTCACTATAGTAGGCAAATTCAGAGAGGTATAAAACTGGTGGATTGAAACATAAATATTCTGTAAATAGCTTCTAGACTACATCATTCAGCAGAATTTATACAATACAGTGCAGAAAGAGTAAAAATGGATTTATTAAACTGAACATCCATTAGCACTGCTTTGTAGAGAGAGTCCTTTGCCAAGGTTTATTCCACATGTCAGAGTAAACACTCATCTACAATATAAATAAATTAACAGCACCTTCTGGAAAAGTAAAAAATCTTGTATTCCATAAAGTTGGAGAAAGACAGACATGCAACCAAAGCCTAGTTTTCCCAATTACATAGGAACAATCATGCAAACAACAAGAGTTTCAGAGACCGTGATCCATTCGTGTAATTCAACTTCATTTAAATGTCATTGCCTTTATGTGTTTAATAAAATATATGCAGTCTACAAACTGTACAGTTACCAATTGAGTTTTATTGAATTTGGTGATGTAACATTCTTTATGATGAATAAAGTCAGAATGATGTTTCAAAAATATACCACAAGAAACCTTCAATGCAGGTAATTGCAGGTAACAGTCTACAAATGTGATATTTGCTCAGTAACATATTTCGACTGGGAGTAGAGCAACGCTGTATGTTTCGTCCAAGTGCCAGTACTGCCTGTCACTCTAATTCGGTACAGAAACAACATTCATGGGGCAGAAAGATGTTGGGGTGGAGAAAAAGAGGGAAGAGCTCAACAGAAGAATTCAAGGTTCAAAGCCCTGGCTGGCAAGGTGCGTTAAGTTGAAAAGCTTCATTCTGAGCTCAATTTTCAATGGCATTTGTTCAAATGGAACTGGTACGGTCAGATTGATAGCGATCTCTTGCTCCTTTTATATTGCTTTTCTCCGACCCAAATTTAAAACCATTAGGCCATTTTTATCTCGCATGAATGCCCTTGAACAAAGTGACTTGCTCCTCTCTTCTAACATTACACCTTTTAGATGCGTATCATTAAACGATAATAATGGCGAATATTATTCCCGAAAAACACCACATTGATAAAGATTAGGAATCATTTACATTTAAGCACCAAGACACCATTTGATCCATTAAGCACATTTAATGTGCATTATGGCAATAAGCTATGTCTACAAATAATAAAATAAAAAAAACGAAAATAGAATTAACCTCAGGGAGATGCATTGGACTGGGAACAACGCCCAATGAAACAAATCATATTTTGTTACAGAAATTACTGGTTATTCAGAGTCCTGCTTTTGGTAAAACATTCTCAAAATTAAAAAAAATGCTTTTCAGTCTGCACTTTTTTTTTGAATTAGTGCTGGGTTTGCACATAAACCCTGATAATAAATACAACACTAATAAATAAAAATCAACGACATTTCTATAGTTGAACTGAATGTACTGAAACAAAGGCTAACAGGATTAGCATGCACTAAACAATGAACAAGATTATTAAATCTACACAAACTAGTTTTAAATTATTCTGTCCTCCACTAATTACTTTTCAATATTTCAGTAGTATTCAACTATCAGTTTTATGTGATAAATATTGTAAGAACATTTGAGGATACTTCTTTGGAATCACTGCCAATATTTTGTCTTCGAAATACTGAATTTGCAAGTTCTGTCCATTCCTTCAGAGCTATGCACATCTTTAAAATAAATTGCATTTTATAACCAATGCAGTTCGAAATTCATGGCCAGTGAACTATTTTTTAATGGCATTGGGGTTTCCTCAAGATTGAAAACAAAATGAAAAGAAAAGACGCACTCTGTTAGTTACTCCTTCAGCAGAGGGAAGTTTAATCATCATAATAAAGGATTTAACACAATCGTTTTTTGTGAAAAAATGGTGGGATATCTCAACTTTAACTTTTAGGACTTTCTTCCTAGTTTCAAAATCATCAGGCTATTCCCCCTAATTAGAAGACAAATTTGGATGCCAGATTGTCAGAAGTGATGAATCTTTGATATTTGTTTTATTTTATTAACTCATCCAAAGTTTGCAAATGGATATTTCGAAAAAGAAAACTGACGTAACTAAATTGGCCGAGAAGATTACTATGAAAAATGAAATAACGCACCTAGTAAACATACATGATTTAACATGATTTTTTTTTCTCAAGAGACATATATCAACCCAGGCTCGCAAACATCAGGAGTATTTTGTTTCTGTATGCACTTTATCACCCAAGCATGAGGTTTATAAATGAACCCATTTTAAGGACAGTTTCAGGCAAAGCAAACCTTCCCCCTTGGTCATTTCCAACAAGGCATAAAAAAATGGAATTTGGTTAACCTTTGAACAATGTTGTGTTTTCATGATTGTCTCTAAACTGTACAGCAAGATGCACAAAGATATTGCTGTGCAAGATGATTTGTGCCAAACACCACAGCAAACATTCAGGATATAGTTCACAGTCGTAAGAACTTATTTAACATGTTCTGCAGTATGAGAAGAACAGTAATACTTCTTGTGAGCTATAAAAGTTGAAAGACTACTGAACTTGATGTTACATAAGCGACAGAATCTGTGGTTTCCATTCTGTACAGGGCTAGGGAGCGACATGGCTGTCTGAACAGATTTGTCAACATTATTGGGTGGGCTGAGGGATTTGAAGCCTAGATCCCTGGAGCTATCAGGCACTGGTGAGATTTTAAGAGCAACGTTAGGGGACGGCATTATTAAAGGTTTTGGCGAGATATTCTGCAAGGGAGACTCAACTGAAGACTGGGATGAAACAGATTCGCTTTGATCTTTGGCATTTGGGATATTCTTCTGTATTTGAGCACCCGACTTCGGAGATAGGGCAGGAACTCTCGAGTTTTGAGGACTACTTTCAGAAATACTGTTTGTCATGGGTTTACCTTGTGGTAATACATCCTCCATTGTAACTTCCACTGTGTACCCGGGTGAAAGTTGCTTGGTCAACGACAAATCATGAGCATTCTTAAAATGCTCAATAAGGTCTCCTTCAATTGTCCCAGTAAAGGGACAATATGGACAGATGATAGTATGAGTACGCTTAGCTGCTGAGAAGGTCTTGATATGAGAAGACTGCTGAGACCCAGCTGGCAAAGCATCTGGACTGCAGTGGTACCTTCCTGGTGAGTTGCTGGGAGTAGTGGAGGCATGTACCAAGGTTGGACTCTCTGGAGTACACTTAGTGCTTATTTCTTTCTTCTTCAATTCCTCTGCTTGCAAGTGAGGATCGGAGATGTCCATCCTATTTTTCTTAGCTTTTACTGACGCAGGACTCTGCATTTTTACCCTGGCAAGATGATCCACCTTATTGTGCTGAAGGGCAGTAGCAGAACAGTAATACTTCTTGTGAGTCAGATAGTTCTGCACACTGTTGAAACTAATTTTGCAGGAGGTGCACTCGTGGTAGTCTGTGGAAAAACGCAAGGTGGGAAGTACAGGGGCAGCGGGTGTCGAAGGTTCTTCCTGAAAACGGGATTTTTTGCTGAGGTCAATTGGTCCATCAACATCAGAACTTGAACCTGGCGATGATGTCGAACTAGACTGAGTGGTTAACATATAACCTGTTGACAGGGAGAGAGAATCAGTTGACCTTGAAGAAACTGAGAGTGTCTCCTGTTTTATTTTCACAGTTTCCATATTGTTGGATGCCCCAGCATTTTGAACGGTGCCAGCTACAGGACTATGAGCGGGCGCTTCACTTGGAGAGGGCGGTGGAAGTGACTGGTGGCCAGGAGCATGAATCTCATACAGCTTTCGACGTTTGCGAGTCCGCACAGTTTGCTGAAGGACTGCCGCTTTCCCGCCATTTGGCCGGCGAAGCGGTGGGTCATGCCGTGAAGCACAATATAAACGTTTGTGCACAGCGTAGGTTTCATGACGGGTAAACCTTATATTACAAGCCTCACACACCGTTTTTGAAGGGTCAAGATCAAAGTCTTCGCCAGAGTTGCTGGGACTTCGGCTGCCTTCACTAACCCTGCTCAGGCTTTCTCCTTCAGACGATGTATCCTTCAAAACACCGTCCTCAGTTTTGATTTCCGGAGCTTTATTCTCCACAGGTGGGATCCGCAAGTCTCTTTCAGAGTCGGTCTGTGAGGAGGAAGAAGCTGGCTGATTTTCCATCACTGAACTTGGACAATGGGATACTTGTTCAGTCCTGTTTACTGATGCAGAATCCTTGCTAGTCTCATCCACGGCTGGGTTATCTGCCTGCTGATGCCTGCTGGAACAATACAGCCGCTTGTGTACCAAGTAGTTGTTGATATTATTGAACGTAATGTCACATTCATAGCACGTCGCCCCCTTTTGAATCGGTGCTCCTGCATAAAGGATGGGATAGTTGTTAACCCCTTGCTTCAGCCTGCTATGGACCAGCTCAGACATTTTAGCTAGTATTTCTGAAGCTTGTGGAAATGAGGATGTTTCATGGTTGAACATGTATGGTATCAGAACAGTTCCCTCAGACAGAACCGAACCAGTCCCAGAATGGACAGGACTGGATGCTGGCGTTGGGCTTGAATGCTCTGACTTCACTTTTACCAGGAGGGTGCTCCTTGGTGACACACCACTGGAGGAGCAGTCAGGGCTGGGGTCTGTCTGACGTTCCACAGTCCTCTCAACATCAACGTCAGATTTCAAATTGAGAGGTTCCTCTTTGACTATCACCATGACATTAATATCCTCGGGAATGTCCCTATTCAAAGAAGGGGACCCTCTGACATCCGTCTCCTTAGCTTCCTCCATGTTGCGCTGTAGCTCTTTGCCTTTGTGTATCTCCATGTGTTTGACTAGCTCAGCAGAATTCTTTAGCTTTTCATCGCAATGACTGCATTGAAATGCATCTTGAATAACATGCAATGAAGTATGTTGCTGTAAGCTTGATTCAGAATCCCCAATGTAATCACACTGGTTGCATTTCAAATTCAGGAATGGACTTGTGACTTTCACAGCTGCAATGAAGGAATCACAAGAATTTGTATTATATACATATATGTAGAAACATTTACCATTATTACAGTTTGTTTGAACTGTTGTACAGAATATCATAGTACCATTAATTCTACACAGCTGAAACTGTGAATGCGAACTTGATGTGTTTTTAAAACTGGTCTCAGCGTTTACAAATGGTTTACTTTACAATAGGAAACATGATTTTGCATCTATCTAATATTGAAATTATATAGAACACAACATAATATATAACAGCACAATAACATATGGACTAGGGTGGCATGTTGGCGCAGCGGTAGAGTTGCTGCCTTATAGCGCCAGAGACCCGGGTTCGATCCTGATCACGGGCGCTGTCTGTCCAGAGTTTGTACGCTCTCCCTGTGACCTGCATAGGTTTTCCCTGGGTGCTCCGGTTTCCTCCTACACTCCAAAGACGTACAGGGTTGTAGGTGAATTGGCTTGCTATAAGTGTAAATTGTCCCTAGTTTATGTAGGATAGTGTTAGTGTGCGGGGATTGCTGGTTGGCATGGACTCAATGGGCCGAAGGGCCTGTTTCTGCACTGTATCTCTAAACTAAACTAAACTAAACAGCAATGAAAACTTTGCCCATTTCACGCCAACATGATAATGGCAGAATTTAGGATGATTCTTGCTTACGTGTTAAAGGAAGGGCAGGAAGTCCTGTTCCTGGAGAGTGCGGCTCACTCTTTGAACCTGGCTGGCAAACCATATGGTTGGTAACGAGATGACTGTAAAGGATATCTCTCGTAGAAGAGACAAATCCACATCCATGACAAACACCTAAGGCAAACCACAACAGCTTCAGAAGTATGTCCTTCGGAAACCCAGATTACCTTGATTAGTTTTATACACAACAATTGATATTGTGCCTCACCTATAACATGTTAGAACTGATATCTTTTTAAAAAACACTTTACCCATCTTTTATCATTGACAAGTTGTAGAAACATGACTGCCATTCTGTACCTAGATGCTGCTCTGCCAATCAAAGAAATTGTGATTAACCTCTGCACAAACTGAAGTACTGGCCTTTGGTGGCATTACATGACATATCCTGCCAACAGACTATTCCTTGTATTATACATCTGTCTCTTGTTTCAACCACGGTGGCACAGCGATAAAGTTGCTGCCTTACAGCACCAGAGATCCAGGTTCGATTCTGACTACGGGTTATTTTTCTGTATGGAGCTTGTACGTTCTCCACATGACCTGCGTGGGTTTTCTCCGGGTGCTCCGGTTTCCTCCCACACTCCAGAGATGTACAGGTTTGTAGGCTAATTGGCATGGTAAAATTGTAAATTGTTCCTAATGTGTGGAGGATCGTGTAAATGTGTGGGAATCGCTGGTCGGCACGGACTCGGTGGGCCAAAGGGGCATCTTTCCACGCTGTATCTCTAAACTAAACCAAATAGTCACAGTCCATTTTCTCCTGGTTATTTGCTCTTCCATGAGTTCATATTTGAAAATGCTCTCTTACACAGAACCACCCCTATAGGACCTGGGCCAACCTTCCCGACATCCATGAATATTCCCAAATTCACCTTGTTAACATCTTTCTTATAACAATTGGTTTAATTATTTTCTTGTACAACACTTCCGAATAAAAACAAATGCTGGAAGCACTCAAGCAGTCATGCAGCATCTGCGGTAAGAAAAAACAGTTACGGATTTGAGTCAGGGATCCTTCCTGAGTACAGGGGAAAGAGTGGAGAGTTGTCTGTTTTCACACAAGTTATAGGAGTAGTATTAGTCCATTCAGCCCATGTTTTGAAAGCAGAGCTGTCGGGAGGCGTAAAGTGCAAGACAAGAGAGTATATGGAGTTAGTTTCAGACGGATGAGGTGATACGGAGCGTGATGCTGCCGGTTAGTAGACAATAGACAATAGGTGCGGGAGTAGGCCATTCGGCCCTTCGAGCCAGCACTGCCATTCAATGTGATCATAGCTGATCATCCACAATCAGTACTCCGTTCATAGAAACATAGAAAATAGGTGCAGGTGCAGGAGTAGGCCATTCGGCCCTTCGAGCCTGCACCGCCATTCAATATGATCATGGCTGATCATCCAACTCAGTATCCCATCCCTGCCTTCTCTCCATACCCCCTGATCCCTTTAGCCCCAAAGGCCACATCTAACTCCCTCTTAAATATAGCCAATGAACTGGCCTCAACTACCTTCTGTGGCAGAGAATTCCACAGATTCACCACTCTCTGTGTAAAAAATGATTTTCTCATCTCATCCTAAAAGACTTCCCTCTTATCCTTCAACTGTGACCCCTAGTTCTGGACTTCCCCAACATCGGGAATAATCTTCCTGCATCTAGCCTGTCCAAACGCTTAAGAATTTTGTAAGTTTTTATAAGATCCCCCCTCAATCTTCTAAATTGAAGGTTCCTGCCTTCTCCCCATATCTCCTGACTCCGCTATCTTTAAGAGCCCTATCTAGCTCTCTCTTGAAAACATCCAGAAAATCTGCCTCCACTGCCTTCTGAGGCAGAGAATTCCACAGACTCACCACTCTCTGAGAGTAAAAGTGTTTCCTCGTCTCCGTTCTAAATGGTTTACTCCTTATTCTTAAACTGTGGCCCCTGGTTCTCGGTAGAAACCGAGTGAGAACGTGACATTGAGGGAGCAGCTCTGGTGCAGATCCAGACAGGGTGGGCTAACTGCTCCCCACCTGTACTCTAACTACTCTATCATTCCCCTGACATTAAACAACGACATTGTTAGCCTTCCTGATATTCCTGTGACGGCACAGTAATTTTGTGCTAATATGGCACATAGAACCCGCTGCATCTCAAAGCTGTATTACCTATTACACCTTTAGATTATATTCTTCTTTTCTAGTTTTCCTATTAAAAGACAACTTCCCATTTTTCCTCATGGTATTAAATTTCCCAATCTTTTTCCTTTCAATTCGCCTTTTGTTGCCTCCTTATGTTCTAGTCACAAATTATTCTTGAATGTATCTTTGTGTCATTAACAAATTTAACAACCATTTAATACATTCATCCCCGTAATCAAAATAGAATGTAAAACATTGAGACCAACACATTGATACCTGTGCTATGTCACTTGAAACATCTTCCCAAACAGAAAAAGACTAATTTATATCTATTTTGTTACATGTTAACCAGTCAATGCTCTTTCCACAATTCAATATCTCCTACATGAGACATGAGAGGTAGCTTTGAGGTACAATTTTCTTAAATGCCTTCTGGAAATCTAAGTATGGGACATCCAGCAATTTATTTTATCCATAGGTACTTCTTCTAAATATATTGGCTGTGTGATTTTTGAAGGGTTATTGAAGGTATCCATGCACTATATTGTCCAAAGAACACTTCAAAATAGGCTAAACCAAGTATGAGTCACACCCTGACCACTCTCTCACCTCCCCTCTCCCATGGGGCAAAAGGTATAGAAGTGTGAAATCGCATACCTCCAGATTCAGGGGCAGTTTCTTCCCAGCTGTTATCAGGCAACTGAAATATCCTACCACAACTAGAGAGCAGTCTCGAACTATTATCTACCTCTTTGGAGACCCTCAGACTATCTTTGATCGGACTTTACTGGCTAAATCTTGCACTGAACGTTATTCATGTTATTCCCTTTATCATGTACCTGTACACTGTGAATGGCTCAATTGTAATCATGTATTGTCTTTACACTGACTGGTTAGCGTGCAACAAAAGCTTTTCACTGTTCCTGTACATGTGACTATAAAATTCAAACTCAGTTGCATCAAGAATACAGTTTGCACAATATTTTCAATGCCACATTGAAGCTTACAATGTAATGCTTTCAAAACATTAACTTGAGACTAAAGCAGCTATGTTGCCTCTGAGATTGAAGATTGTGGGCTTAAAACTCAAGCACAGTTCTAAGCATACATTGGAACACCAGATGAGTGTTGCTGTATTGTCAAAAGTGGTTTACCCCATGACAAAACCTCTTCAACTGACTTGAGAAAACGACTACATCAACAAAAGTAAATTTGTTCATCTCTTGATTAAAATCCAAATTAAAACAAAGACACACGTGACTTGTTTACTGATTTTAACATTTGCTACCATGCTTACTAAAATAATCTGATTATGCCTACATTTACCAAAAATTAATCAAAGTGTTGCAAATTAGTTTGGGATCTCATAAAGAGATGAATGGGTGCTTTATAAATAACTTTGTTCCACCTTTATATAATCATGCTGTATTGTCACCTTGTTGAACAATTGAGAGATGGGGATTAGCTCCCTTTTGCTGAATAAAACAGCTAAGTAGAACAAGCAACACACTTGTGGAACATAACAGATTATGAGGAAAGAATGTATTGCACTAAGGGACTACCTCAACATAACTGTAAAAGCATTTAGTTATTTCATAAACTTTTAAAGTGACACTCAAGTTCAAATTTAAATTCAGGTGGCGACTTCAAACTTCAATAAACAACTGTGGTATATTTTTACAAACCTGTCTCAAAACGTATTCTAGGTTACTAAATTAAACGGCATAGCTAGTAGACGTTAGACTGACTCTATCTAGTACTTGCATGAATGATCAATTTAAACCCCTAACTGTTTACTTTGGGTTGGTCTAAATCAGTACTAAGAATATAAGAGTAATCAAGATAGCTGCACAGAGGATTTTTTGCTTGAGTAATCTGGTGACCAACACAATTTATATAATATGTTTACTGTTACTGATTTACTTGCATCCCTGTGCTTCCCAAGCAATATATTATCCAGAGAAACACATTCAAAGACCATTCTTATTTTCCTTTCATTTGTACAACCTTTAATAAAAACAAATGTAAACATTGGAATTGATGGGAAAAAAAGTGGTCATTTTAGATATATTTCAATTTATTCACCAAACAAAAATAGAATTAATACTAATTAATGTTATTTTGAACTAACTGATTCAGATAGAGATATATTCTATACTATGTAAAAATAAGCACCATTGGAATAATGGCTTTCAAGAAAACTGGACATGAACCCAAGTGTAAATATAAGACCATAAGATTGTAAATTTAGGTGAGCGGGCGGGAGGTGTGGCTATGGGGTTCACTGGATGAAATCATGCTCTTGCCTCTAAATTAGAATATCTATTTTTTGACCTCAAGGCTGCCTAATACATAGATGGCAGCTCTAAACCAGAAGGCAGGGAAAAATTCTGATTCCTAGCCGAATCATCACACTGAACAAAGTATTACTATCCTAAGTTCTCTGAGCTGAATTAGGCCATTCGGCACATCGAGTCTACTCCGCCATTCAATCATGGCTGATCTATCTATTCCTCTCAACCCCATTCTCCTGCCTTCTCTCCATAATGCCCGACACCCTTACTAATCAAGAATCTGTCAATCTCTGCCTTAAAAATATCCACTGACTTGGCCTCCACAGCCGTCTATGGCAATGAATTCTACAGATTCACCGCCCACTGACGAAATAAATTCTTCCTCGTCTTCTTTGTAAAGGTACATCCTTTTATTCTGCATCTATGGCTTCTGGTCCTAGACTCTCCCACTAGTAGAAGCATCCTCTCCACATTCACTGTATCCAAACCTTCAAGTTCAAGTTCAAGTTCAAGTGAGTTTATTGTCATGTGTCCCTGTATAGGACAATGAAATTCTTGCTTTGCTTAAGCAGAAAATAGTAGGCATTTACTACAAAACAGATAAATGTGTCCATATACCATGATATAAATATACACACACATGAATAAATAAACTGATAAAGTGCAAATAGCAGAAAGTGGTTATTAATAATCAGAGTTTTGTCCGAGCTAGGTTTAATAGCCTGATGGCTGTGGGGAAGTAGCTATTCCTGAACCTGGTTGTTGCAGTCTTCAGGCTCCTGTACCTTCTACCTGAAGGTAGCAGGGAGGTGAGTGTGTGGCCAGGATGGTGTGGGTCTTTGATGATACTGCCAGCCTTTTTGAGGCAGTTCACAATTCAGTAAGTTTCAATCAGGTCCCACCTCATTTTTCTAAACTCCAGCGATTCCAGGTCCAATGCCTTCAAACACACTTCATATGTTAACGCAATCATTCCTGGGACCATTCTCATAAACCTCCTCTGAACCCTCTCCAAAGCCAGCACATCCTTCCTCAGATATGGGGCCCAAAGCTGCTGACAATACTCCAAATGCGACCAGCACCTTATACCGCCTCAGCATTACATACCTGTTTTTGTATTCTACCCCTCTCAAAATAAATACTAGCATTGCATTCGCCTTCCTTACTATCGATTTGACTTGCAAATCAATATTTTGGGAATCCTGCACTAGCACTCCCAAGTCCCTCTGCAACTCCGATTTCTGAATTCTCTCCACATTTAGAAAATATAGTCTACGCCTTTATTCCTACCACCAAAATGCATGACTCCACACTTTGCCAGGCTACATTCCATCTGCCACTTCTCAGCCCACTCTCCCAACCTGTCCAAGTCCTTCGGCAGAGTCCCTGCTTTCTCTACACTACCTGCCCCTCCACCTATCCTTGTATGATGTGCAAATCTGGCCACAAACCTTCAATTCCCTCATCGAAAATCATTGATACACAACGTGAAGAGTAGCAGCCCCAGCACCGACCCCTGCAGAACACTGCTGGTCACTGGAAGCCAACCAGAAAAGGCCCCCTTTATTGCCTCTCTTTGCTTTCTGTCATCCAACCAACCTGCTATCCATGCTAGTTAGTATCTTCCCTCTGATACCGTGGGCTCTCTTCTTTAGCACCTCACGTGTGACACCTAATCAAAGACCTTCTGAAAATACGGGTAAACCACATCCGCTGACTCTCCTTTGTCTATCCTGTTATTTACTTCCTCAAAGAATTCCAACAGGTTTGTTAGGCAAGATCTCCCTTTCACAAAACCGTGCTGACTTTGGCCTATTTTATCGTGTGCTTCTCAGTACTCAGAAACCTCATCTGTTATAATGGACTCTAAAATCTTACCAACCACTGAAGTCAGGCTAACCGGCCTATAGTTTCCACTTTTCTGACTCACTCCCTTCTTGTACAGCGGAGTAATATTTGCAATTCTCCGATCCTCTGGAACCACCCCTGATCCCTGACAGATCACAACTAATGCCACCGCAATCGCTAAAGCCCCCCCTTTCAGAACCCTGGGGTACAGTCCATCCCATCCAGGTGACTTGTCCACCTTCATGCCTTTCAGCTTCATCTGATTGTAAAGCTATACAATCTGAAATATACAATGCATCCACTCCCTGGATGCTCGGCAAAACATTCTCAGGCATGATAAAAAAAAGTTCATAGTCAGACCATACCACACGCTATCCTTGCGTTATTTTGCAGCTGAAAGATGGAGAATATTAACTTGAAATTTCAAGTGGACAAGCACTTTAAGGCTTAAAGTCTATGGAACAAGTGCCAGTAAATGGGGGTAGGTAGAGATGAGTACTTTGATGGCTGGCATTGAACATATTAGGCCAAAGGCCTGTTTCTGTGCTGTATGCCCATCAATATTTGAGATTTTGATGTGACCTTATACCATGCCGTTGGTTACATACTTGGCTACATTGCAAGGACACAAGAGAACGTGCTACTTTACATGTGCTGAGTTTAAAGTTAACATTACTTGCAGACTCTTTGAGGTTAAAGAGTAAATTACCATTCAGGGTGTCCGTGTGCACTTTCAGATGTCGTTCACAGTTTGCCTTTGTTGTAAATGCAGACAGACAGATTAGACATACAAACGGTCTTTCACCTGAGCAATAAGAGAACATAGATCAGTCTGAAAACCAAAAGCAATAAAAAGACTGAAAGGAGTCACTTTAAAGAAAAGTGAGTATGAAATTATGTGATTCTCATTTCTGCATTTTTTACTTTTTTGTTTAATAATATTGCAAATAGACAGTGTTCAAACACAATGTCTACTTCATTGAATTCAATCCGAATTGATGCAGCGACTGGCAAGCTGTGCAAATTAATTATATGGCAATTTGAATTATTTTGCTTTATTTCAGCACAATGCAAATAGGTCATCTCTCCCCAGCTCCCCGTGGCACAGCACAGCACTGCAACCAGGCCTACAGCCCACAAGACGATAAGACACAAAATGCTGTAGTCTCAGCGGGTCAGGCAGCATCACTGGAGAGAAGGAATGGGTGACATTTTGAGTCGAGACCCTTCGTCAGAACACAAGATCTGTGTCAAATATGATGCCAACTAAACCAATCTCATCTGCCAGCATATGATCCATATTCCTCCATTCCCTTCATATCCATGTACCTACCTAAAAAATACTTAATGCAACTAAATGTTCAGCCCCATCACCACCCATGGCAGCATTGTCCAGGAATCCCCCACCCGCTGTGTAAAACATTTGACCCACACATCTCTTTCAAACTTTTCCCTTCTTTAAAGCTTAATGCCCCTGTCCCACTTAGGAAACCTGAACGGAAACCTCTGGAGACTTTGCGCCCCACCCAAGGTTTCTGTGCGGTTCCCGGAGGTTGCAGGTGGTTCCCGGAGGTTGCAGGTAGCTTCCTATAATGGGGCGACCAGAACTGCATGCAATAGTCCTAAATACATCGTAACCAAAGTCATATAGAGCTGCAGTATGACCTCCTGATTCTTATGTTCAATGTCCCGATCAATGAAGGCAAACATACCATATGCCTTCTTTACCACGCTATCTACTTGTGTTGCTAATTTCAGTAAGCTATGGACGGACCCCAAGATCCCTTTGTACATCAATACTGTTAAGGGTCTTGCCATTAACTGTATACTTTCCCCTTACATTTGATCTTCCAAAGAGCACCTCAAACTTGCTTGGATGAAACTCCATCTGTCATTCCTCTGCTCATTTTGCAGCTGATCTATATTCCATAGTAAACTCACTGTCCACAACTCCAGCAATCTTGGTGTCATCTGCAAAAAGCAACAGAAGTTCCCAGCCAAAGACAGACACAAAATGTTGGAGTAACTCAATGGGACAGGCAACAGCTCTGGAGAGATGGAATGGGTGACGTTTCAGGTCAACAAGGGTCTTCATCCAAAACGTCACCCACTCCTCCTCTCCAGAGATGCTGAGTTACCTTCACAACCCTCTTCTTTGAGTAGGTTCTGAAGCCACATGCTGTGGAGAAAATGTTAATAGGAACCTGAGGGACAATTTTGTCCCCACATGGATGGCGGTAGGTAAATGGAATAAGCTGCCAAGGAAAGTAATTGAGAGAGATAGAATAACAACATTTAACATACATGTGTACAGGTACATGGAGGGGACATATTGAAGGATATGGGACCAATGTGGGTAAATGGCACTACCCTTAGAATGGCCACTTTGATCAGCATCGATGTATTGGTCAGAATGACCTGTTTCGATGCTGCCTGACTCTATGGCGAGCCAGTTATCTGTGCCAACCCAAGTCAATGGATATTTTCAAGGCAGAGATAGATAGATTCTTGATTAGTGGTGTCAGGGGTTATGGGGAGGAAGCAGGAGAATGGGGTTAGGAGGAAGAGATAGATCAGCCATGATTGAATGGTGTAGACTTGAAAGGCCAAATGGCCTAATTCTGCTCCTATCACTTATGACCTTATGATGTGTGATATGAAGAAAGACTGGATAGACTCCGCTTGTACACGCTAGAATTTAGAAGATTGAGGGGGATCTTATAGAAACTTACAAAATTCTTAAGGGGTTGGACCGGCTAGATGCAGGAAGATTATTCCCGATGTTGGGGAAGTCCAGAACAAGGGGTCACAGTTTAAGGATAAGAGGGAAGTCTTTTAGGACCGAGATGAGAAAATCATTTTTTATACAGGTGAATCTGTGGAATTCTCTGCCACAGAAGATAGTTGAGGCCAGTTCATTGGCTATATTTAAGAGGGAGTTAGATGTGGCCCTTGTGGCTAAAGGGATCAGGGGGTATGGAGAGAAGGCAGGTATGGGATACTGAGTTGGATGATCAGCCATGATCATATTGAATGGCGGTGCAGGCTCGAAGGGCCGAATGGCCTACTCCTGCACCTATTTTCTATGTTTCTATGTGTGCAATAGGTACAAGGGAAACTCAATTTCCTGTTGGTGCACAGTGGAGAACTATGATGATAATGTTCCAGAAGTGATCATTGATGGTCCTTGCTGGGACGTGCCTTTTCGGGCCCTGTTCGCAATATTCTGCCCTCATTTTATAATCACAACAATTTAAGGACTAGACTGTGTCTCCCTAGTTTGTCCATATCATACAATCCTCCATTGTTACCTTTTATTCTTTCTGATGATGTCTGCCCACATGCAGGCTAATCCTAAACTGCTATCATTGGTGTGTCATGTGCCCGGGAAAATACCTCAAATCTGTTCAAAGACGACAAGAAATTGCAGCGAATTATGGATGCAGCCCAAACCAACCTCCCTTCCATTGATTCCATTTACACCTCACGTTGCCTCGGCAAAGCCAGCGGCATAATCAAGGACGAGTCACACCCTGGCCACTCCCTGTACTCCCCTCTCCCATCAGGCGAAAGGTACAGAAGTGTGAAAACGCACATCTCCAGATTCAGGGACAGTTTCTTCCCAGCTGTTATCAGGCAACTGAATCATCCTACCACAACCAGAGAACAGCCCTGAGGTACTTTCTACCTCATTGGTGATCCTTAGACTATCCTTGATTGGACTTTGCTGGCTTTACCTTGCACTAAACGTTATTCCCTTATCATGTATCTATACCATAACCATATAATAACCATATAACAATTACAGCACCGAAACAGGCCATCTCGACCCTTCAAGTCCGTGCCGAACACTTATTTTCCATTAGTCCCATCTACCTGCACTCAGACCATAACCCTCCATTCCTTTCCCGTCCATATACTTATCCAATTTATTTTTAAATGATAAAATCGAACCTGCCTCCACCACTTCCACTGGAAGCTCATTCCACACAGCTACCACTCTCTGAGTAAAGAAGTTCCCCCTCATATTACCCCTAAACTTCTGTCCCTTAATTCTCAAGTCTTGTCCTCTTGTTTGAATCTTCCCTACTCTCAATGGGAAAAGCATCCACGTCAACTCTGTCTATCCCTCTCATCATTTTAAAGATCTCTATCAAGTCCCCCCTTAACCTTCTGCGCTCCAAAGAATAAAACCCTAACTTGTTCAACCTTTCTCTGTAACTTAGTAGCTGAAAACCAGGCAACATTCTAGTAAATCTCCTCTGTACTCTCTCTATTTTGTTGACATCCTTCCTATAATTAGGCGACCAAAATTGTACACCATACTCCAGAATTGGCCTCACAAATGCCTTGTACCATTTTAACATTACATCCCAACTTCTATACTCAATGCTCTGATTTATAAAGGCCAGCACACCAAAAGCTTTCTTTACCACCCTATCTACATGAGATTCCACCTTCAGGGAACTGTGCACAGTATACACTGTAAATGGCTCGACTGTAATCATGTATTGTCTTTCTGCTTAAGAAGGAACTGCAGATGCTGGAAAATCGAAGGTAGACAAAAATGCTGGAGTAACTCAGCGGGTGTGGCAACATCAATGGAGCGAAGGAAATAAGCAACGTTTCGGGTCGAAGAAGGGTTTCGACTCGAAACATTGCCTATTTCCTTTGCTCCATAGATGCTGCCTCACCCGCTGAGTTTCTCCAGCATTTTTGTCTACCTTGTCTTTCTGCTGACTGGATAACACGCAACAAAAGCCTTTTCACTGTAGCTCGGTACACGTGACAATAAACTAAACTAAACTGAAATATTTCTCAAGATCTCTCATAGAAAATGATTGCAGCTGGACATAAAATGATACAGCATTAGTTTCCAAAATTTGAATATGATTCAACTTCCTGCCTCAAAATTAGGATTTCCTATCTAAACTGATCCCGTGGCATGCTTCAAAGGAAGTCAATGATGCACACCTCAGAAATAAACACTTAATTTCTACCAAGAGAAATCTACAAGCATGAGATATCCATTCCTGCAGTTAGAGACATAATTAAAATACTTTTCAGAAATGTAAATGAAGATGAAAAAATTAAAATATATTAAGCCAAATTGTATACATGATTTATTTAATTTACAAGTATTAGATTGATACATTTTCGTCATAACATCCTGAGTCTGGAACCAGACTTCGACCAGATTGCTAATTTTTGCCATGGCAAATAGCGCACCACTCTCTCTACATTTGACCACCCAAAGTGCAACATCTCGCACTCGCACAAGTTAAATGTCATCGGCTATTTCTCCGCCCATCTCTGTAGCTGATCTATATCCTGCTGTACACTTTGCTCGGGCATTCCTCTGAGTCATGACCCTTGCAATCGTGGTGTCATCGTGTCAACCGTGGTGTCATAAGAGGGGGCCATGGTGTCCGTTATAGCTGATTGTCCGCTATAAGGGATAAGGGAGTACCGACAAGGACACAAAAGTACTGGAGCAACTCAGCAGGTCAGGCATCATCTCTGGAGAACACGGATAGGTGATGTTTCGGGTTGAGACCCTTCTTCAGACTCTCGGTCTGGAACTGGGCCTGGAATCCAGGTGAGTTGACGGCCCTGGACTGCTGGCATCCTGGGGGAGAAGCGAGGATCAGCTGAGTCATTGGTCACGGCCCTCAGGTGGCTGGAGTGCAGGTAAGGTCGGCACTGGCGGAAGCAGGTTTGGCCGGGCATGTGTGGGCCGGTGGCGGTGGCAGTAGATCCTGCCTGGAAGGTCAGCAGCAGGCCCAGCATGGACGCGGCCAGGGTAGGCAGTGCAAGCCGTTGGTGGCATCAGCAACCTGGCCTTCTGGAGATGTGATCACCATTGTCTATAGCTCCACATTTAGTCCATAGGATTACATCCCTTTGTCTACCTACCTCACTGGTACAACAGACTCTGGCTGCTCACCTTCCCCCTTGAGAATGTTCTGCAACCACTTGGACATGTCCCTGGACCCTGGCACCAGCAAGGCAACCTATCATCCTGGGCACTTGATCAGAATCATAGAATATTCTGCCCTTCAACCTATCTATTGATCCCCTCTCTCTCCGTCCCTCCCCCACCCAAATCGTTGTACCAGGTTCAAAGTCGTCTTGTTGAGTTTCATGGTCTGTAACTCGTTTTCACCTCGCCACAACTAACAATGGCCTGTTGCCTTTATCATCGTTATTCTTTTGCATACCTTTCATTCATTTGTTCTATATCTCTCTACATCAACGTCTATATCATTCATTTCCCTTTCCCCTGACTCTCACTCTGAAGAAGTGTCTCGACCCGAAACATCACCTGTTCCTTTCCTCCAGAGATGCTGCCGGTCCCGCCAATTTACTCCAACTTTTTGTGGCAAAACAAACAGCTCCGCAAAAAATAAAATTTAAAAAATTGACAATTTTGATGAAGGAAATGATGTAGTTTGCTATCTGTAGGCAGGAACTGCAGAAGCTGGTTTACACTGAAGATTGACACAAAATGCTGCAGTAACTCGGTGGGAAATAGGCAGCATTTCTGGAGAGAAGGAATGGGTGACGTTTTGGGTCGAGACCCTTCTTCAAGGTTTTGGCTTCTTCTCTCTACAGGTGGGACATGCTCTGCCAGTCCCTGGCGAAGTCATTACATTACACCCTCTGATAATGAGCTGAATTCCTCTTGCAAAATTGCCATGGAATAGACAAAAAGATGACAGAAAAAGGAAACAAAACACAGGTGAGTGGTAGCAGTGGTGGTTCCACGTTGAGACAATGCCACAATGGGCATACATTTTATTGCAAAATAGGTACATCAGGATTAATTGTCATTTTAAATGTTGAATGCATGGATGCAAATTGCTTTTTTGATTGGATCATAGTCACACAGCACAGAACAGGCCCTTCGGCCCAATTCATCCATTACAACCAAGATGTTGCCTCTGAGCTTTCCCCATTCATCCCTTGCCTTGCCCATATCCCTCCAAACCTTCTCTATCCATGTACCTGCGCAAATATCTTTTAATGTTATCCAGAACATAATTGCCATTTTACTGATCTTCATGGTGGGTATATTCATTGTTCTCTGCAGAGTTTGTTTTCAGTGACCATTAGTCACCAGACTCTATTCCTCTTATTTCAATGTTCTGGTACACAAGTAGATGTACCATTTATTTATTTAATATCCTGTGGTCAAATGTACTAGTAAACCTGGAATTTGGAATTCTGAATGTGTGTTGGCCATTTCTAGAATGGTGTAAGGCTAGCTGCATAAACATTTTACACTGTGCGCCAAAGAGTTTGTTACCTGGAGCAAACTAACTGTGGCGTGATAAAAATGTACCACCTGACATTAAACTTGGCATAATTTGGAAATTCCCAAGGTGCAAAAGGGCACAACAATTTCATACTATAAGTATGAGACAAAAGCACAGATGTGCCCATATTAACTCAGTGATCAGGTTAGGTATGCAACCTGGCTGCTAGCCAGCTCTATTTCTAAATCTATTTTAAAGTGAAACCTAGTGAATTAAAAGGATTTATTCCTTGATGCAATTCTACATACCACTGTGACTGCGCGCATGAATCTCCAGTGAGCTGGCACTGGGACAGGTTTTGTTGCATTGTGGAAAGGGACAGATGCGCTCGTGGGCTGCAGGCTCCTTGGGTTTCTCCTCCTTGGGTGCGGCGGTAGACTTTAGTCGGCTGGCGCAGTAATACATCAGGTGAGCTTGTAGGTTTCTTTCACTCCGATACCAAATCCCACAAGATTTGCAGGGGAAGATGTCCTCTGGAACAATCACATTTAGAATAAATATTCTTGAAGCAAGAAAACTACAAATTCAATAGGTAACTACGTTTCGTATTGTTTAAAGATATCGCGCGGAAACGGGAACTTTGGCCCACCAAGTCCGCACTGACCAGCGATCCCCGCACATTAACACTATCCTACACTAGGGACAATTTTTACATTTATTTTTTACCCAGCCAATTAACCTACAAACTTGTACGTCTTTGGAGTGTAGGAGGAAACCGAAGTACTCGGAGAAAACCTACGCAGGTCACGGGGAGAACGTACAAACTCCGTACAGGCAGCACCCGTAGCCAGGATCGAGCCCGGGCCTCTGCCGCTGTGAGGCAGCAACTCTACCACTGCGTCACCCATTTGTTTCTGATTATTTATTGGAGGGCTTATTTGTTCATCTCTTGGCTCTCCTGTACAATAAAGGTATTCAATTCAATTCAATTCAATTCTCTGGACCCTGAGACAGGATGTATAAAAGCAGCCTGCTCCAAGACATCAATTAATAATATGTTGTGCTCTTATCAGAGGTTGTGGGAAAAACTCTACAGCTACATCACAAATATCTTACAGATCCGACCAAATGAGGTAGCACTGAGTATACATATATTACCAGGCTATTAAAGAAAATGGGGGTGAGGGGTCGCTCCCTCCAACAAGCAATCAAATCATTATCAAATTCTGCAGAAAAAAGCAGCAATTGGATTTGGATCAAAAGGAGAGATAATAATTGGGCTGCAAGATGAAGACAGGAGGGTATGGAATTGAGGGGGGTGTAACTGGGACACCAGGTATCACCGTCGAGCCCTCTGGAGATGTTGTGGGCTTATCAATGAAACATCAAAGAAGGAGGGTGCCCACCTGATGACCTCGATCACGTACCTGCCCTACCTTTCACCACTCCAATCCCACTGCAAATAGCAAGAGTGCCAACTTATTACAGGGATTGAAACATCAAGTCCTATTAGCTCTACTCGACTGTCAGAATGTTATGGCTGGGGTAGTCATGGCAGCAGTGGAGAGGGTAGTCATCAACAGAAACCAATACCTCTCCAGTATACACTTGATTATCCCTAGACAAAGCTAATATTTCTCTCTGATGCAGCACATGGGAAGTTTTGTCTACATTTTATGCTGCGTCATAGTCCATGGACAGAGCAGAATCACTGTGTATTTAATCTATGCTGATATCGGTGGTACTTTAAAATGTAATACTTTGAAGGAATGTTGTGAAGATTAGAGGCAGGCCAGGGTATCAGAAAAAAACTTTAGAAATGAAAAAAGTATGGAGAGAAAACGTGAGGAAAACGATTGTGAAAGTAAGCTAGCAAGAAATACAAAAACAGTGGGAACTTATACCAATATGTTAAAAGAAAGTAAATAGCTGAGGTTCCTTAGAGTGATAAGATTGGGGATTAATAATTTGGTTAATTAGGACGAGGGAGAGATTTTCAAATGTTTTAGTTTAGTTTATAGTTTAGAGATACAGCGCGGAAACAGACCCTTCGGCCCACCGAGTCCGCACCGACCAGCGATCCCCGCACATTAACACTACCCTACACACACTAGGGATAATGTTACACTTATACCAAGCCAATTAACCTACAAACCTATACATCTTTTGAGTGTGGGAGGAAACCAAAGATCTCAGAGAAAACCCACGCAGGTCACGGGGAGAACGTACAAACTCCGTACAGACAAGCACCTGCAGTCAGGATCGAACCTGGGTCTCTGGCGCTGTAAGGCAGTAGCTCTACCGCTGCGCCACCGTGCCACCCTATTTATATATGCCCCAAAGCACCCCGATAATGGTAGACAACAAAAAGACAAAAGAGAAGTAGGAGCTTAAACCAATCACTCTTGCTAGGAAAAAGGCACTAGGAATAAATATGGGAATATAGGCAGACAATTCTCATGGATGTGATGACAATGCCTGCTGGGATCCTAAATGCTACAGGGAGTCATGCATTTATTGCGATATTCCAACGTTCCCTAGGTTCTGGAATGACCCAAACGAGTTGGAAAACTGCAAATGCAAAGCTCTTATTCAAGGAAGATGGGATTCAGAGAGCAGAAAACTATCGACCTTTAAGTCTAACATCTGTTAGTGGAAAATGCTGGAATCCAGTGCAGGTCATCCCCAGGTTACGAACATCTGACTAAGATACAGCCTGTGCATATAAATGAACGTTCAGGAGACCAGTGGGATGGAATTGGTGCAGTTATCGTGCACCATAGGGGAACTTGGTTCATGGTAATATCTGAATGGTTGAGTTAATCACCCTGCTTCAACTAGGCCTTGTCCTTGGTTGGCCTGTTTCCATTTAAATATATTGCTGGGCAGCTGAATTTCCAATTTGGGGCTGTGGGTTACAGACTCAGGAATGCAACTTTAACCTGGGGAGGGCATGTATTAAAGGACCAGGGGATTAAAAAAAAATCATCAATCAAGCAAAATCAATATTGTTTTATAAAAGGGAAACGGTGTTTGACAGGAGCAGTGTAGATTAAATAGGATGCCTGTTGATTCTCAGAATGTACATTTAGTGTGAACTCAGTCCCAGAGTCCGCACCGACCAGTGATCCCCACACACTAACACTATCCTACACACACTACGGACAATTTGACATTCATACCAAGCCAATTAACCTACAAATCTCTACGTCTTTGAAGTGTGGGAGGAAACCGAAGATCTCAGAAAACCCACGCAGGTCACGGGGAGAACGTTTGAACTCCGTACAGACAACACCCACGGTCAGGATCGAACCCGGGTCTCTGGCGCTGTAAGGCAGCAACTCTACCGCTGCGCCACCGTGCCACCCATTTGATATATGAGAAGATTTTACACGTAAAATTGGTGTAAAAGGTAAGAACATGGCATTCGCGATAATATATTCTTTCTTTGACCGTGGATAAAGGATTTGCTAGCTACAGAATCTGCAAAGCAATATAAATAGGTTACAAAATAGGCATAAAGGGAAGATGGAGTATAATGTGGAGAAATGTAAGGCAATCCATATTGGTACAATAAACAGAAAATTAGAATATTGCTTAAATAGAGAGACATGGTAGAATGTAGTGGCAGGGAGTAATTGGGAGTCTTTATACCTGAAACAGAAAGTGAGCATGAAAGTACAGCGAGTAATTAAAAAAGTACATGGAATGGTAGCCTTTACGGAGCGGGATTGCAGCACGAATGCGGTGAAATGCTATAATTGTCACGGGTGTTGGCGAGACCACACTGGGACAAGTTTGGTCTAATATCAGGAGCGGTAGAGTTTCATTGGACGCAGCTTCAAGGTTCACTTGGTTAATTCTTGCTATTAAGAGATGTCTTTCCACCACTTTATTATGAAGAAATGTTGGGGGGGTTGGCCTTATGTACAGACTAGAACTCAGCAGAATAACACATGATCTTTGAATCTATTGATATTGCAGTAATAATCTGGTTGAGTAGTAAATGGTGGAACATAAGCAGTTAGGCCATGTGGTCCCTCAGATATCTTCTGTCTTTGAATAAGGTCAGCAGTAACCTGATCTTCGACAGACGTCCTATTTCTTGTGTTATGGCATAAACATATTTAATAGAGGAAGATAATTAAAATATAAAATAATTGGATGGTTTATCATATTCAACATGTAAACCCAACGATGTTTTAATTTGTTTTGTAATTAGTCCTGCTGAAAATGTTATTCCATCTAAATCAATCAAATGACTATTTCAATATCAGTATATTCTTATACTATTGAATAATAAATCTAGACCCAATGTCATTTGTCAACATTGAGCACACATCAAGGTTAGTTTAAACTGTAGAAACAAAGAGCTGCAGATGCCAGTTTGGAACAAGGACAAAGTACAGCAGTAACCCAGCGGGTCAGGCAGCATCTCTCTAGAATAAGGGCCCCCACCCAATATGCCTCCTATTCATGTTCTCCAGAGATGCTGCCTGGCCTACTGAGTTACACCGCCATTTTTGTGTCTTTTCCCCCAAGATTTGGAGCAGTACGGTGGTGTAGCAGTAGAGTTGCTGCCCTACAGCTCTAGAGTCTGATTGATCGAGGCAGTGCAGCGTAGGTTCACGAGATTGATCCCTGGGATGGCAGGACTGTCATGTGAGGAAAGATTGAAATGACTAGGCTTGTATTCACTGGAGTTTAGAAGGATGAGGGAAGATCTTATAGAAACGTATAAAATGATAAAAGGACTGGACAAGCTAGATGCAGGAAAAATGTTCCCAATGTTGGGCGAGTCCAGAACCAGGGCCACAGTCTTGGAGTAAAGGGGAAGTCATTTAAGACTGAGGTGAGAAAAAAAGTTTTCACCCAGAGAGTTGTGAATTTGTGGAATTCCCTGCCACAGATGGCAGTGGAGGCCAAGTCACTGGATGGATTTAAGAGAGAGTTAGATAGAGCTCTAGGGGCTAGTGGAGTTAAGGGTTATGGGGAGAAGGCAGGCACGGGTTATTGATTGGGGATGATCAGCATGATCACAATGAATGGCAGTGCTGGCTCGAAGGGCCGAATGACCTCCTCCTGCACCTATTTTCTATGTTTCTATGTTTCTATGAGTCCCAGGTTCGATCCTACCACGGATGCTGTCTGTATGGAGTTTGTACGTTCACCCCATGACCTGCGTGGGTTTTCTCCGAGATCTTTGGTTTCCTCCCACACTCCAAATATGTACAGGTTTGTAGGTTAATTGGCTTGGTATTATTTTTTTTATTGTCCTAGTAGGGTAGTTTTAATGTGTGGGGATCGCTGGTCGGTGCGGACTCGGTGGGCCGAAGGGTTTGTTTCCATGCTATTTCTAAGCTAAAATTAGTTTGTTTTGGCTAAGCTTTTTTTGTTTAGTTTAGTTTAGAGGTACAGCACGGAAACAGGTCCTTTGGCTCAATGAGTCCACACTGACCAGCGATCCCCGCACATTAACACTATCCTACACACACACGGGACAATTATCACTTATACCAGCCAATTAATCTCCAAACTTGTACTTCTTTGGATTGTGGGAGGGAACGTAAGATCTTGGAGAAAACCCACGCGGTCACGGTAAGAACGTACAAAATCCGTACAGACAGCAACCGTAGTCGGGATCGAACCCGGGTCTCGGGCGCTGCAAGCGCTTTGAGGCAGCAACTCTATCACTGCACCCCATGTTATTATTGTTATTGTTCATTAATTATACATTATCACATGAATAAATAAATAATGCATTATCGCTCAATAATAAAACTTGTGCATGCCAATTGCAACAATCACACAGTATTCTTCCTATGTTACTGGAACTTACTATTGACAACTGCAGTGGCCAGTATTGCAGCCATTCCTGCCTGCTGAGGGAGTAGCTGGATGTCTGAGTGTAACGAGGCTGGGTACGTGGCTGCTGGCTCGGAGCACTCTGCTGCCTCCACACGCTCCACCTTAACACTCAGGTTCAACACGGGATACTGGCTGCTCTGCTCCATCGCACCAACAATTGCTGTCAAACATTCCCCTTCCATGATGGGCTTGGTGGTTTTACACCAGATCTGGTCATCTGCAGGAGAACACAACATGCTTTTATGAAATACATTCATCAATGCCTGTAACAATACAGATACCAAGAGACTGCAATAATGCCAAAACGACTATATCAATCTGCAGCAAGTAGTTCCCAAGGAAGACACAAACAGAGTAATGTTTTCAAGAATAAACTGATTGAAAAGATTATTTTCTTTAGATGAGTAAACTGGTGGATTACTTTTCCTGAGTTTCCATGTTTAGACTTAGGGGCCTGTCACACTTGGGCGTCATTTGCGGGTCATGCAGATGGCGCACGAAGATTTTATACATATCAAAATCCTGGGGCGCCGGGCGCGACTGCCTACGTCACCACGCACCATGCACGTGTAATGCGCACCATGCGCGCATCAAGTGCGCGGCACTACGCACGCGTCGTGCGTCGTGACGCGTAAATTATGACGCGTAAATTACGTACAAGTGGGACAGGCCCTTTATTTCACCTAAACTGAAGATCAGCCTTTTCTTCAGTGCTCTCCTCTTAAAACATTTTCATTTTTAGTTGAACATTTTTGCAACATGGCCAGGAGATTTTTCCACAACCCCATTACCTTTTCATGCATAGGTTCTTCCTAATTTCACTCGGAAATTTTAAGATCATATTTAAGATTGTGTCTCCTCATTCAGAATATCTAACCGGGAGAAATAGGTTTTCCATATGGACCGACCAGCAGTCGAGGATGGGCCATGTGGGAGCCGGATGGTGCACCGCCGAAAACAACGGAGGACTTGGCGTGGGATACGTTAACTTTGTCGTTGCCCTTTATGTGGCAACTCTTTGCATACCTCGGGAATATCACTGTGACTTGTCACCTGTGACAATAAAGTATCATTCATTCATATTTACCATAACAATCTACATATAATATATAATTGCAGGAATGTACAAATTACTACAATTCTAAGACTTTGATTTTTGTGTTCTATGTACATGTAGTGGCAGATTTTTATATCGTTCAAGAGATTACTCCCTCTAGCCACTAAATGAACTGCATGGTTAAGGGGAATGTCTTTGTACGCATGCAAGCTCTCCGTCGGGGACCTTCAGAGCTTCTTCACAGATAAATCTTCAAAACACAGTCTCTTGATTAATAATTTCTTTATTGCTGATGAAAAACAATAAGGTACATCCAAACTTCTTCCGACTCGTACACTATACTCTTCATCGAACTCCAGCATCGCATTAAACGTTAGAAAACTCCTTGTGTCTCTGTTACACTTTGCATGGTCACCTTCCCCATGCTGGTCCCAAACTAAACTGAAAACTAAGCTTCTGCGCAAGAAACCTAGCTCCAAACACGCCCTAAAATACGTAATAAATCCCACCCACAATATAACGGGCAGTCTAAAATTTAAAGACACATGCCATAGTTAATGACACACAAAACAAGCCAAATGGCCACTACAGTACATGCGTAAATCTTGTTGTTGTGTCACAATTTAGAACTGGTCTATAAATACCAAGGCATGGGTCGCTGGGTGGGCACTGCCCATTACCTCCCTATCCTGGGTCAGTTTATCTCTGTCATCTGCATCTGTGCAATGAAATGTGAATGTCAGAAATTAGTTGGAGACTAAATAGAATCTTCCCACAAATCTCTCCTATTTGTGATAAATGTCTACATCTAGATGCTAATTTAACACATACGTTTGCAAATTGTATAAAAATTAAACATTTCTGGATTGATATTTTTGAAATAATTTCAGAAGTTATTAATACAAAACTGGATCCAAACTCAAAATTAATAATACTTGGAATATCAGAGCAAAGTTTAACACTCACAACAAGCCAAAGAAATTTCCTCGACTACAGTATAATAACCGGGAAAAAATTAATATTAAAATTTTGGAAAGGCCCTACGACCCCCACAATTAAAATGTGGATTGTGGAAATGTCGGAGACCCTATATCTAGAAAGAATTAGACTTGTCTTAATGGACAAACAAGAACTTTTTGATAAAATATGGGCTCCATTCATTAATTATCTGACGGGATAGATTGGCCCGGCACGAAAACCCAACTGAAACTTGAACTCAGGATTAGATGAAAAGTCATACTTTATAATGTACGAACCTATCTCCAATGACGTATTATAAGTAACCCATTCCACCTTTTTTTTTTTTTTGATATTTGTAACTTTTCTCTCTCTTTCTCTCTTTTTCTATATAAAAAAAACCCACTAGAAGTAGAAGTAATCGACAATTGAAAATTTAAATAATGTATGATTGATGTATATGAAAAGTTTTTTTACTATAATATGCAACTATACTTTATAATATGTCTACTTCTAATAAAAATTTAATTAAAAAAAAAAAAAAAATTAGTTGGAGACTAATCTCTGACATTCTCATCCACTGCAATCAACACCAGGGCCACAATACCAAGTGTGTAGGATGGAACTGGTTTACACCAAAGATAGACACAAAAAGTCGGAGTAACTCAGCGGGTCGGGCAGCATCTCTGGAGAAAAGGAACAGGTGATGTTTTGGGTTGAGACCCTTCTTCTGTCAGTTCGCGTCGACCAGCGATCCCCACACATTAACACTAATAGTAAGATTAAACGAGAACTTACCAGTTTGAAGTTTGATTTGTATTTTATGAGGAGTTACGATGAGGGATTACGTGAAGACAGAAAACAACACAGTAATTGAAATAAACATAGTAAAGATAAGGAGAATTAAGTTACCAGTTGATCTCTGCAATTGAGGGTGGGAGCGGAGGGCACGTAATCCCTCATCGTAACTCCTCATAAAATACAGATCAAACTTCAAACTGGTAAGTTCTCGTTTAATCTCACTATTTTACTTCGGAGTCACGTGTGTGACCACGTGAAGGTTTTAAAGCTCTGTGATTTCAAACCGTGTAACAGTTCATACTTCACTCGCTGCCGAAGTCATCCAAGGGAGGAAGTATGTTATCGTAATCAACCATGAATCTGTTTATAAAACAATAATGGTATTTATTTTGAAAACAATAACAAAGTAAAATAATGCTCCCCCGGGCTTAAATTATATGTTTGCAGAGTCCAAATTTTTTTCTGCAAATAAAACAGGTTCTGCTAACGGCTTGTCGTAGAACATTTGGAAGGTTTTCTCATGGACCACCCTGCTGTTGCCAAGAGTGGCACGTCCATTCTTTTAGCCGCCGATGTGGATGCTGCCCTGGTGGAGTGAGATGTGTAAATGTCAGTATCCACTCCAGCAGCTCCCAGTACCTGTTTGAGCCACCTAGAGATGGTTTGGCTCGACACCCGACCATGTGTTTTTTTGTGGCTGACCCATAAAACTTTTTCTCTCCCTCGGGAATCTTTAGTTGTGTTGATGTATAACAGCAAATGAGTCATGACACATAAACGGGGGGTCAGGTGGGTACGCCCGGAATTCCATAACAAGACCTGAAGTTCCTGGTCTGCTCTGTTTTACCAGCTCCTGAATGGTGAATGTTATTTGGTCTGGTGTTATGACCATTTTGTCCAGTCTGAGTAAGTGAAGGGACTGGACCCTTTGTGCTGAGACTAACGCCATCAGCATGACCGTTTTCAGGGTTAGCTGTTCCAGAGTGACCATCCCCTTAGGTATGTCAGGACAACACTGACATCCCAGATCTTGGTATACCTGGGTCTTGGGGGGTTTGAATTGAAGATCCCCCTCATTAATTTGGCCACCAGCGGATGGGACCCTATGGTCTGTTGTCCTGGTGCCTGTCTTAGGTAGGCACTATAGCTCAGACACAATTGATAGCGCTATAGCTCAGACCTTCATCATGGTGAAGGCTGGCCAGGAACTCTAGTACATGCGTTATGGTGGTTGATGAGTAGGTTGTCCCTGTTCTCGAGCAGTATCTTTCCCATTTTCTTATGCTCGAGAGGTATTGTTTCTTGGTGGAGAGTCGGTGAGACGCTGTCATCGTGTCCATGGTCCTGTTTGACAATCCCAGGTCCAGTAGTGGTCTTTTCAGAATCTGCAATCCAGTAGGTTGATTCTGTTATGGCATGGATGACTTTCGCCTGACACAGGGCGAATCAGTAGATCTGGCCTACTGGGAATGGTCATTGGTGTTTCAATGACTCTGTCAAGGACCACTGGGAACCATGGCTGTGTAGGCCAGTCGGGTACTACCAAGATGCCTGAAGCAGAGTCCATCTGTATTTTGCGTAGTACCCGACTGATGAGGCAGAAAGGCATAGAAAAAATAGTTCCCCCAGTCCAGCGCGAATGCATCCATCGCCGCTGCCTCAGGGTCTGGTTCCCAAGCGACATACATTGGTACCTGGTGATTCAGTCGGGATGCAAAGAGATCGATATCTGGTGTGCCATATTGCTTTGTGATTTCAGCAAATACTTTGGGATTTAACATCCATTCGGTGTTGTCATTAAACTTGCGTGACCTGGTGTCTGCCACTGTACTTAGCTTACCTGATAGGTAAGTTGCTGAGAGCCAAATATGTTTGTCGACACACCATTGCCAGATTGTGTTGACCAAATTGTCACATGATATCGATTTTATCCCGCCCATATGGTTAATATAGGTCACCACAGTGGTATTATCAATTTGTAAACAAACATGCAAATGGTGCATATTTGTACAATATGCTTTTAAACCATAGAACGCACCCAACATTTCCAAATAGTTTATGCCCAGTGTCTGTAGTAGTGATGATTCTAGATTAGTCCATCTACCACCTGTGCTGGATATGGTATTAGTTGCTCCCCAGCCTTGAGCACTAGCACCTCCCGCAGTCCGTCTCTACACCTTTCTTTATTTTATTTTATTTTAAGTCATGTTAAAAAATGTTAGTGGAGGTCTTCTATGTGGGGGGGGGGGGTGGGGAAGGGGGAAACTTTATTCTTAGTCCCCTACCTGGTCGGAGAAGCAGCATCCCTCCGTGCTGTTTCTTCGCTCCGTCCTCGCGGCCTACCACCGAAAATGGAGCGGCGTTTTCCTGTCGGGACCGGCTGGGACTACAGCTTCGGCGGCGGTGGCGCAGCGCTGGGATACCAACACGGAGCAGGCGATGCCTACCGGGTCGCCGTGCGGTAAGCTCTGGAGCGCTTTGGCCGCCGACTTCCAACATCGCGGAGCTGTGGCTGCGGGCGTCCGGCCGCGGGCGGCGCTGGATTTGGAGCGCTGCAGAGCCAGGGATCGAGTTCGCCGGGGTCGGAGCTCCAGCCGGCGCGGCCTGAGGACTACGAGTGCCGCAGTCTCCGGTCTCCGGGAAGGGGACAGCCGCTCCAGACTTTTCCAAGCCGCTGAGGAATGTTTCACCCGACGCCGATGTTCCATCTTTACGGCAAGAGGGCCCTGAAAATCATCGGACTGGCTGCACGGCCACAGATGGGCCCTGACCTCGGGTGTTTCACAGAGGAAGAGGACTTAACTTTCTGGTGCCTTTCCCCCACAGTGGAAATGTTTTGATTCTGCTGTGGGGGGATGTTTGTGTTGAACTCTATAATATGTTGTGTCCATTTTTCTTCTTTTTTTTTTTTTTAAACCTTTTTCTATGGCTTGCAATGGAACTTATTATTTAAATTATGTGAAGCACTTTGGGGTCAATGCAAGTTGACTTAAAATGTGCTATATAAATAAAGTTTACTTACTTACTTACTATCAAGTGTGATAGTCCTCCATGCTTCCACGAACAGGTGTAGTCTCCCCCCTGTTAGCACAATTCCCTCGCCTGTTATGTACTGGTAGGAACTGGACCCACCTACCTCCATTGTTATTGGTGGATTTATTTCTTCTGGTTCTGGTTCTTCGTCGGTCGGGGTGGTGCTGTGTGGGGGTGGCGCATTTTCCATGGGGTCCGCTCTGGGCCCTGGCCTAAAAAAGGCTTCCGGGGATGGTGTGCGGACCCCGAGCTTTCACCAGTCCCATGGAATTGACGTTGACTAGTGGATGCGATGGGGTACTGCCGCTTTGGTTGAGTGGTTCTGGGTCCTGCCCTCATGAGGCCAAATGCTTTTGATTCCTCATCCAGGTCTTTCACTTGTTTGGGCAAGTCCTTGCCAAATAGCAGGATCTGCGGTTCCGAGGCCGGTGTTCTGCACAGTCCTGCGAATTTAGGATTGAGGGCAGGTCTTATTGCTTCCTTGCGGAGGTTATTAATCTCGTACTGTGTGTTACACAGTAGAGCCAGGGTATCTTGCTGATTCGTAGTCATGTCTACCCCGTCCACGGAACGAGCATAGAAGGTGATAGCTGAAGTCAGGAGCTTCAGTATTCGTTGCAGTTTCAGTTCTTGGGTTCTTATGCCCTGTCCAATGTACCCCCAGATTTGGCTGTTGACAGCAGGTACATTTAGTGAAATGCAGTTTTCTGGAGGCGTGTATCGGTCCAACGCCTCATTGACTACCTGTTCTTGCAGTGGTTTAAAGGGCAGGTAGTCAATGCTGGCCGCCAGTTTCGGCTGTAACGGCCGCCCCGCTCGCGGTGTTGCCACGTAGCGGTTCACCACTCCTAGCAGCTCTTCCTGTTCCTGTACCCCGTGCATACTCCTGATATCTTCGGCCAGTGACCCCTGTTCTGGACCAGCCCAGTCCTGGTCGCCAACGCTCCCCTCGGCTGAGGGAGATGCGATGGCCAGTGCGTGGTAATGCACTGGGGCGGGAGTGCTTGTGCTCCCTTGGCGAGCTTGCCCCATCTCCCGGAACAAGTCACGCTGGAGCATTTGCTCCATGAGCCTCTCCATTCGGCTCAAACGGCCACCTTTACCGCTCTCGGGCGGTGAGTCTTCCGTACCGGACTCGTCGGAGTATACCGGCCGGTCCGACTTCCTTTTTGCCTTACCTCCAGCCCGCTGCTGTTGTTCAGGCTGTGTTAGCGGCGCTGGGGTCGGCTCGGAATTGGTGTCGGTGACTGTGGACCGCAGCATGTGCTATCCAGGTGCCGCCGGTCGCCCCCCACTGATGGAACTCTCCTGTTCCGTCGGAGTCGAACGGGGAACGACCTTTTTTCTTTGTCTTGCCATGTTCATCCTGAGTGCACAAACCAGAACAAGGTATACGAAAAACACGACCTCAGAGTAAGTTACTTACCTGAAGGTCCCGTTTTCAAACTTCTAGCGGGAGCGCCTGTACTCCTGTTCGTCGCTGTTGCACTGCGTGAGACGCTATGTCGCGCATGCGTGCTGGACGGGGTCTTTACGTAGTCACTCACGTGACTCCGAAGTAAAATCTACACACACTAGGGACAATTTACAATTATTCCAAGCCAATTAACCTAGAAACCTGTACTCCTTTGGAGTGTGGGAGGAAGCCGACGATCCCGGAGAAAACCCACACAGGTCACAGGGAGAACGTACAAACTCCATACAGACAGCACCCGTAGTCAGGATCGAACCTGGATCTCTGGTGCAGTAAGGCAGCAACTCTACCACTGTGCCACCTGGTGGTGGTGGTCAAAGGGCTATCACAGTGCTTCTGGAGGCAAGATTCTATTGATGCCTCATGGACCACTCTGCCTCACATGATGATTACTGGCATATGAATCAACTTGGCTGGGGCTCATGTAGTCGACCTCCCCGTGGTGACCCCTGTTAACTGACCTCAGTCAGGTGAACGACAACAAACAGAGACAGCAGCAGAAATAACAACCAACAAACAACAACAGCTTGCAGCCCTAATGCAACCTCAGTCATCGAACTGGCTCCTGGAGGGCGTTACATAATTTCTGCTGCCTCAAACGCACGAAGAAGAAGAATCAACTTGTCAGGGCCTGCATATCCTGATCAGGTTACAGTGTCCAGTGGGTGGTGACTTGGGGCAGTGATGAGCAACACACAAAATAGCCTTAAGGACCTGTCCCACTTGGACGACCTAATCCACGAGTTTAGAAGACCCTAGACGAGTTGAAAAAAATGTCTAGGTAGTGTTGACTCGCCAAAGTAAAAGACCTCCTATGACTATGTCTACGACCTCCCTCGACCTCAGTCTTCCACACCTAAGACCAACTACGACTAGCTACGAGTGGAAAATGATCACATGATCAAATGATGTCATGTTTGCATTTTTTAACTCAGTTAACCAATCTATAACCTCCTTTATATGGGGTAACAAGGTTCCAAGGGTCAATAAGTGCACTCTCCAAAGAGGTCGTGAAGTAGGTGGACTGGGCCTTCCTAGCTTTATTAATTATTACTGGGCATCCAATATCCAAAAGATATTATTCTGGCTCCACCGACCAGATACAGACTGGTGTCTGCTTGAATCACAATCCTGTTACTCCTCGTCTCTCCCAGCTTTAGTATATTCCTCCCTGCCATTGAAACCCTCTAGATTTACATCCAACCCTGTCGTACTATCCACCATCAAAAAATTTAACCAATTTCGTTGCCATTATAAGCTTACATCAGCTTCAGTTCTGGGTCCCTTTCATAGTAACCATTTATTCCCCTCCTCTACACTTGACTCAACCTTTCGACAGTGGGGTTTGAATGGTCTTATGTGCATTAAGGATTTATACACTAACAACATATTTGATAGTTTCGACAACCTACACAAAAAACATGGCCTCCCACATAATCATTTCTTTAAATATCTTCAGGTCCGCCACTTTGTCATGAAAAAATGTCCTTCTTTTCCTGATCTCCCTCCTGTCACAGTGTTGGATAAACTCACTCTTACCTTTGCAAATAAAGGGCTGATCTCTGCAGTATATTCTCAATTGATGTATTTAGGAGATCAAAACCTGAACAAAGTTAAAGCTAGGTGGGAGGATGACCTTGGTATGGATCTGTCTGAGGAATGCTGGACAGAAGCGCTGAAAAAAAGTCCACTCCTCGTCATCATGTGCTAGATTGGGGCTCATACAATTTAAAGTTTTACACAGGGTTCATTTAAGCAAAGCCAGGCTTGCTAACATATATCCAGGGACGAACGCTGGCTGTGACAGGTGCTCGTTCTCTCCAGCCAATCTAGCTCATGCATTCTGGTCTTGCCCCAAACTTGTTAACTACTGGGCAGTGGTTTTTAAAACCATCAGTGAAGTCCTTGGGATGACAGTGAAACCTTGCCTGCTTGTAGCTGTATTTGGTGTAACAGATAAAACCTTGGGTTTAAATACAACCCAGTCTGATATCATTACATTTACATCACTTTTGGCCCGTAGGGGAATCTTGCTGGTCTGGAAATCTACCACTCCTCCATCTGCCGCTGCTTGGCTGGAAGACGTCATGTTTTTTTTAAGGCTAGAAAAGATTAAATTCACATTGAGGGGGTCTGTGAAAAAGTTTTATTTGAAATGGGAACCCTTTTTTATCATACTTTGAGGGTCTAAAGGAACTACCTATTGACTGAGGGCACTTGACAGTAAGTGGGGATCCGCCTTTATTCTGTTTTGTTACTTTATTATTGTTAAAAAGTGCATTTGATTTTGTGATATATTTGGATTGTGAAAAAATAAGCTGCCAAGGGGTGTTTAGGGAGGGTGGGTTAGGGTTATTTTGTTTATATTATTATTATTATTATTATTATTTATAAAAAACAAAATGGAGGAAAATGAAATGCCATACGTCAGATGTACTGTGATTTTTTTTCTTTTTTTTTTCCCTCCAATAAAAAACTATTAATAATATGTTTGCATTTTTTTTTCTCGGGCCAGTTACCGACCTACGACTACCTACGACCATCTACGACTACCATCACGACCTACTACAACCTACCTACGACCTACCAACGAGTAAAAAGTATCCATTTTTTCCAAGCCAACCTTTTTTTTACTCATGGACATTTTTTTATCAGGCTGGAAAAAATGCCGCGTCCTACTTGAGGCCACGAGTACGCGGAGACCACTCACGAGCATGAGGAAGAGTTACGAAGACCTCCTATGACCTCGTGGCGACCATGCTGCGAGTATGAGTCAAGTGCAAACTCCGCAGAGGTCGCCAATTAGGTCGTGAAAGTGGGACAGGAACTTTAAAGGTGGTGCAGCTCAATAATTAGCTTTAATACTCGTCACACTAATCAGATGTGTATTCAAACACTCTTGATTGAATTACAAACTAGAAATCTTGGAGAATTTTAAAGGGTAAAATTGAACTACTCTTGCTTTCAGCTTTCATGACACTGTCCTTTTACAAAACCTGATCCATTCTTCAATGTGTGAATAGCCAGTTAGATTATGCTGATCTATTACCAGGAAATACAAGCAACAAAATACACAATAAACATAATTAATACACACAAAACAGTCGATTGAATTGCTGGCAGTGAATAATGCCCTCAATATTCGACAAACAAAATTTCAGAGTCTAGTTTATATTGAACTGAAAAGCATTTAAATACACAGACTATTAGTGTAACAGGCAATTGAATTGCTGGCAATGAATGAGAAGCATTCAGTGATAGTTAATTTTGGTAATCAGCTCAAGGAAACCTGTGAAAAAGATAGAGAACTAGAGTTGAAGAAGAGTAACTGCATGAAGAAAACTATCAAGTATTCAAATAAATTATTGGCAGAAAAGGAAGACATGCGAACAATGTTCAGGGTGAACTGATGTCAGCCACAATACCAGACAGCAAGGTGCAGAAACTATGCACCTGGGTCAGGAGCAGAAATGTGGACTGTTGCCTTCAGAAGGAATAGGAGGGAACAGAGGCAAGAGTGAGAAGATCAGTTCAGTCAGTTTAGTTTATTGTCATGTGTATCGAGGTACAGTGAAAAGCTTTTGTTGCGTGCTAACCAGTCAGCGGAAATATAAAACATGATTGTAATCGAGCCATTTACAATGTATAGATACATGATAAGGGAATAACATTTAGTGCAGGGTAAAGCCAGGTTAGTCCGATCAAAGGTCACCAATGAGGTAGATAGTTCAGGACTGCTCTCTGGTTGTGGTAGGATGATTCAGTTGGCTGATAACAGCTGGGAAGAAACTGTTCCTGAATCTGGAGGTGTGCGTTTTCACACTTCTATACCTTTTGCCCGATGGGAGAGGGGAGAAGAGGGAGTGGCCAGGGTGCGACTTGCCCTTGATTATGTTGCTGGCCTGGCCGAGGCAGCGTGAGGTATAAATGGAGTCAATGGAAGGGAAGAAACAGTAGAAGCAAGGAATGTGGGAAGGCAGAGGTCTGGTAAGGAGTAGATAAACGGCAGATTGAAGTGCCGCCTATGGCAACGGATTAACCAGGGAACATGAAATGGCAAATCTTGTGGCATGTGTATCAATCAGCAATATTGTGGACTTACTGAAATTCTACAACTGCAGTTGCAGTCACATCACACACACATTTGTTAATTATGGATACTTTCATGCTCACAATTCAAAATATTTTCTACAAATGTGAAACTCCAGCTCTGCATGAGGAATACATTGTTTTGAAAAATGTATAATTACTGGAGATTTATATTAACAAACGAGGACCAAATGTTTACATATTTATGGGATCTGTGGCGGTACTGAGGTTTTATAAAGGGGAGGGAAAATGCACGAGCGGCAGAACCTTTGTTTCAAAGTAGCTTCCTGAGACAAATATTTGGGGATAAGTTGGTTTGGGATGGGGGTGGGGGTTGGGGTGTACATCTTCAAAGCAGCTAGAGGGACCCTGACCTTGATTGACTTTGCAACAAGCAAAACAATTTGCTTCCCTGTTTAAATAAGAGATTAATGGGAGGAAACTAAATCTCTGGGTAGGTTATTTAGACATAAAAATGTTTTCACCCAGCCTGCAGGCCGAGAAGAACACGTGGCTTAAGGAGAAACATGAGGGGAAACAATGGCTGATTTTTCCCTGGACCTACCTAATGCTCGAGGTCCCAGCCAGCCACATTTATATTTTCAGATGTGGAGGTCTGAACAAGCTAACACTTTGCAAACAAATGTCATTGATGAGGGGAATCAGATTCCAGATTGAGTGGGCTTCAGGCAGTATTCCCACAATGCTCTGACTGTCATGGCAAATAATTAAAGACATTAAAATGAAGTATAATAATCAAACCCCAGTGGAGGTACTATAACACCATTTAAGAGACATTTGGACATGTATAAGGATAGGAAAGGATTAGAGGGATATGGGCCAAACGCGTGCTGGTCAGACTAGCGTAGATGTGGTGTTTTGGTCAACATGGGCAAGTGGGCCGAAGGGCCTGTTTCTGTGCTGTATGACTCTATGCTCACTTCTCCAGTATGGTCAGCATTGCCATTCATCAGTCAGGTAGGTCACTGTCAATAGTGGTTACTAGCTCTCCATAGTGATAAAAAATGAAGTCTATCAGGACCCCACTCCATTCGACACGTCACTCCCATGCCACTGGGCTGAATGGCAAGTCCACTGTCACAGAGATCTGATGTATTGTCTTCTGACCTTCAAGATGTCTCACTCAGTTTTTATGTTTGACTGGGTATGCTCCGATGTTTGAGACTACATAAGGTATAGGCTTCTCCCTTCAGAATTGCTTGCTATCAGCTAGCACATTTCAACCCAAGGTCTTAGAGAGATCATATTCTAAAATTTCCACCACGTAAATAAAATGCTTTCTTCTCTGGGAACCAATACTGTATAGCAACAGCCATAAGAGCAACATAACTACAAAAGGGTTTTATTCTAGTAAATCACTATCAGCCCCATCTAATAGACATCCCACTACGGCCACCAAACTTAGAGCTTGCACATTTTTGTTCTCTACAGGACTGAGCAGCAATCTTACTAAGCAATCACAAAGTTGATATGTATTTTGTTAATCAGTTTTGTAAATCAAAAAAAAGTCAGCCTTTGCAAAGCAGATAAATGAATTTAAACAAAATTTACAGTTAAGCATTAAAATTGACCCATTTCTTTATTCACATAGGAGTAGAATCAGGCCATTCGGCCCATCGAGTTGTGGCTGATCTCTGCCTCCTAATCCTATTTTCCTACCTTCTCCCCCACAACCCTTGACATCTGTTCTAATCAGGAATTTGTCTATCTTCTTAAGGGGTTGGACAGGCTAGATGCAGGAAGATGTTGGGGACAAGGGGTCACAGTTTAAGGATAAAGGGGAAATCCTTTAGGACCGAGGTGAGAAAAACATTTTTCACACAGAGAGTGGTGAATCTCTGGACACAGAAGGTAGTTGAGGCCAGTTCATTGGCTATATTTAAGAGGGAGTTAGATGTGGCCCTTGTGTCTAAAGGGATCAGGGGATATGGAGAGAAGGCAGGTACAGGATACTGAGTTGGATGATCAGCCATGATCATATTGAATGGCAGTGCAGGCTCGAAGGGCCGAATGGCCTACTCCTGCACCTATTTTCTATGTTTCTATCTCTGCCTTATAAATATCCTCTGACTTGGCCTCCACAGAAATGTCTTAATTGCTGAAACTTATTTGCCGTCCATCCAATTTGATTTTTTCCAATTACACCCTTCCCATTTTTAAAGAGAAAATCTATTTTTAAAAACATAACTTTAAAAATTATCATTCATGAAGTGTTTTTTGAATTTAGCTTTTGATATTAGAAAAACGGTGGATTATTAATGAAGATAGCTTCCAAACTGCTAAGGTCCATTGATTACATGCAGAGTAATTTTTCGGTCTATCAGATCGGGGACTGTGTCCACCACCAAATGTCTGCAATATGTGCTGTAACCTTGAAAATAAACGCAACGCAGTACAGTTGTTCAAACTGACCTGCCGATTGATCACGGGTAATCTTGGTTTGTTGAACTTACTTGGTTTCATTAATGAGTCAAGGAAGTCATTTCCCAGAGCTCACCTTCTGAAACATGGTCAAGGATAGTTTTGCCTCCCTGAAGAGGTCATTGATTCAACAATGGTACATGAGATTGCAGGAGTTGACATGCTGAAAGACAAACAGTAGGCCCTGGAAGCTACACTTCCATCAGTTGCGAATTTCCCCTACATAAACGCCCTCTCTCCACACAGATCTCATAATTTATGCAAGGAGATTACCAACTTCAGAAAAAGCAATGTCTGCCTCGCCAACAGTCTGTCTGCCCCTTCCTTCTTGTTGTTTTAATAGTATGTGTTAAATGTATGTTTGTAGTGTTCTTTTGTTTGTTTTATGTGGGGGGAGGGGGGGGTGGGGGGGGTTGGGGGAAACTTTTTCTAATCTCTTACCTCGACGGAGATGCTATTTTTTTCCGTATCGTATCTCCGTCCGCACTGCGGCCTAACATCGAGGAGTTGGCGGCCTTTGCTAGAGCCCGACTTTTGAGAGATCCACCGCGGTCGCCTGCTGACTTACCATCGCGGAGCTCATGATCCCTTTGCCAGGGGTCAAACTCTGAGCGCCAACCATGGGGGCCTGCGGACTTAACATTGTGGAGCTCACGGTCTCAGGTTAGAGGCCGACTTAGGGAACTCCAAGCCGCGGGAACTTCAACCGCCCCAACACGGGAGCTTCGACCACCCCGATGGATGGTTCGACTACCCCGACGGATGCGGGAGAATAAAGAGGAAGAAGATGTGGACTTTTTTGCCATCCATCACAGTGAGGAATGTTGGAAATCCGCTGTGGTGGATGTTTATGTTAACTTCTATGTAGTTGCGTGTCTTGTTGCTTTTTTTCTTCGTATAGCTGTATGGTAATTCGCATATCACTGTACCTTAATTGTACACGTGACAATAAAAGACCTTTGAAACCCTTTGAAATGAAATGGTTATGAACCACACACCAACAAGCTCACAGTAAGATTTAGAACTCAGAATACAAACCACAGCCCAATGTAAATTGCCAAAGTGTTTCAGGTTCAGGCCTGGCTCAATACTTTATCCAACCACCTTGACCTTGAAGAGGGAAGAAGCTTAGACTTTATTACCTTCCATCACAGTGAGTGAGGAATGTGGGGAATCCACTGTGGTGGATGCTTATGTTAACTTTTATGTAGTTGTGTTTTTTTTGTATGGCTGTATGGTAATTCGCATATCACTGTACCTTAATTGGTACACGTGACAATAAAAGACCTTTGAAACCTTTGACTCAGTGAAGTGGTGACTGTGCTGGATAGACTCTAAGGAATTTAGAGTTGCAGGGATAGACTCTTATCTCTTCTTAAACTTTCCTTCCTATTACTTCCCCTGGAGACTTCAGTAACCTCTCCTGCACTCTCCTTCCCTTTAACTTCATCCACACATTTTCAATTCACTCCCCACCACTATTTAGTTTAAAGCCCTATCTACACCCCTACTTATGCTCTATTCCAGGACCCTGGTCCCAGCAGGGTTCAGAACTGTCTCTTGAGCTTATCAGAACTGTTGCCCCCTTCCCCAATACTGATGCCAATGTCCCACAAAATCTGAAGGGGTCACACCAGTCTGAAGAAATGTCACCCGAAATGGCAGGAGCGTCTGGGAGTAATACGAAAGATGTGAGATCTTTTCATTCCAAAGAGGATGAAAGATTCCTTGGGGAGAATGAGGCGACCGTGGCTGACAAGGGAAGTCAAAGAGAGCACAAAACTAAAAGAGAATGCATATAACATTCAAAGATTAGCAAGAAGCTAGAGGATTGAGCAGCTTTTAATAGCCAACAGAAGGCAACTAAAAAGACATTAAGGGGAGAAAAGATTAAATATGGTAAGCAGGCAATTAATATAACATTTGTTTAGTTTAGTTTAGAGATACAGCGCGGAAACAGGCCCTTCGACCCACCGAGTACGCGGCGACCAGCGATCTCTGCACATTTGCACTATCCTACACACACTAGGGACAATTTGCATACACCAAGCCAATTAACCTACAAATACCTACGTCTTTGGAGTGCGGGAGGAAACTGAAGATCTCGGAGAAAACCCACGCGGTCACAGGGAGAACGTACAAACTCCGTACAGACAGCACCCATAGTCGGGATAGAACCTGGGTCTCTGGCGCTGTAAGCACTGTAAGGCAAAAACTCTACCGCTGCATCTCTGTGGCCACTTGATGGGCCGAATGGCCTAATTCTGCTCCTATGACTTGTGAACTTATGAAGAACATTCTCAAGTGGGAGAGTGAGAAGCCAAAAGTCTTTGTGCACATCGGCATAAATAACAGAGGAATGAAAGGAACGAGGTATTGCGCAGTGAATATTGGGAGTTAGACAAAGGGTCAAAATGGAGAACCTCAAGGGTAGAAATCTCTGGATAGCTCCCTGTGCCACGTGTTAGTGAGGGTAGGAATAGGAAGATAGGATGAGTGCATGCTTGCCTGAGGTTCAGGGGGCAGGGAACCAGATATCTGGATCTTTGGGATCTCTTCCGGGGCTGAGGTGACCGGTGCAAGAGGGATGGGTAAAACTGAAACTGGAGGGGATGCAATATCCCAGCAGGCAGGTTAGCAAGTGTTACGCAGGAGTTCTGAAGCTAGATTGGCAGGGGGGCAGAATCCAATGCAGTAGCGAGGAATTCATTGCCACAGAAAATTATGGAGGCCAAGTCAATGGATATTTCTAATGCAGAGATAGATAGATTCTTGATTTGTACAGGTGTCAGGCGTTATGGGGAGAAGGCGGGACAATGGGGTTGAGAAGGAAAGTTTGATCAGCCGTGATTGAATGGCGGAGTAGATTTGATGGGCCGAATGGCCTAATTCTGCTCATATCGCATGAACCATTGGGTGGTGGGAGGCTAGATGTCGGTATATAAGTCAACGGCAGCAAATTCAGTCGACAAAATAAGCAGGATCATGGTAGGGAGCAAGGAAATATGGTTGGATAAAATTGCACTTACTCCAATGCTGATGGCCTTTCAGGTAAGGTGGATGAACTCAGAGTGCGGATGGAACGTTATAGCCACTGCAGAAACCTGGCTAAGGGAGGGACATGACTACCAGCTTAATGTTCCAGGGCACAGATGCTATTGGTGACATAGAGGTGGGGGAAAAGAGGAGAGAGATGAAGGACAACTCCACGGCAATGGTCTGAGATGACATTACTGAGGGATCATCCAGAGAGGCTATATGGGTGAAGCTGGGAAATTGAAAGGGGATGGTCACCTTGCTTGGCTGGTAGTTAATGGGAATTAGAGGAATGAATGTGTGAGAAGATTGCCGACAGCTGCAAGACGGAGAGTTTGTCATCGTAGGAGATGTTAAATTTTCAGAATATAGACTGGGACTGCCAAAGTGCCAAGGGGTGGAATTTGCCACATAAGTTCAGGAATGTTTTCTCAGGCAAAATATAAAGGGCCTCCAAAGGAGAGGACATAGCTTCACCTGATGTGGGGGAATTGGGCAGGGTTAGTGACCAAAGTGGCAGTGGGTGAGTCATTTGGGACCAGGGGCAACAGTTCTTTCAGCTTTAAAATAGTTAAATAATATGAGTTCATTCCAAGAGCTCTCCCGAGTTTAAAAAAAAATCAAACTTGTGGTAAGCATGGAGAATGAACGTAGCGGGTACGTCGGAGCTCGGGGACGTCTCTTAGCGCTAACGGCGGGCACTCGGGAAGACTCGCAAATGGCAGGTAATCTTCTGGAAGACTCGTGAAGATTTTTCAACATGATATACCGAGTACCGACGAGTGGCCATTACCGTAAATCTCCGAGTTCGAATCAGGGCAAACCCGGGAGAACTCTTGGAATGAACTCGTACCGTGGGACAGGGCTTTTAGGGATAAAGTCAGGCAAGTTCAACTTCTAAATTGGGGCAAGAACAAATTTGATGGTATTAGTTAGGAACTTGCAATGTCTGGAAAGTGGGATGCTTTTAAAAGTGTGTCAGTGAGAGGTCAAGGTACACATGTTCCTGTTCAGAATGAAGGACAAGGTAGGTAGGAGCAGGGAACCTTGGATGACAAGTGAAATTGAGGCTCTGGTTAAGAAAAAGACATGAGTCAAGTATAGGCAGCAGGGACCAGCTGCATCCCTGGAGGAGTATATGGGATTGAGGAGCACACCAAAATAAATCAGCAGGGGGCAAAAAAGGACATGCGATAGTTCTGGCAGATAAGATTAAGGCGAATGCAAAGCAATTAGGTACATATATTAAGGGAAAGATGGTAACTAGAGACAAAAGGCCCCCTCAGTAACCATTGTGGTAACCATTGTGGGGGGATTATTTTTGTGTGTAAGTGAATATTTTAGTTTGTGTCCAAGATGGCTGTCGGAAGGGAGAGTGTACGCTGGCGCGGTTTGGCTGCCGCTGCTCTCTCTTCACATTGTGTTTTTGATTTTTTGTCTTTGGATCGAATTCTGTCTTTAATTTGTGTATTGGTGATGTCTTTATTATTTATTTTATTCCGATTATATGTTTTTTTTACTCTTGTTAATTTCTGTAAGGTGTCCTTGAGACTTTTGAAAGGCGCCCACAAATAAAATGTATTATTATTATTATTATTAAAGTGGCCATCTATGCCTGCAGCTGCAAAAGTTGGGCAAGGTCCTCAACAAATATTTCTCCTGATTTTCCTGAGGAGAAAGATAAAAAGACGAGGGAACTTGAGACAGTTAATGAAGATGTCTTGAGGACAATCTGTATTAAAGTCGAGGAGGTGCTGATTGTCCGAAGGTCTATGAAGGTATATTGTGCCTCCATTTATGAAGGACTGCAAAGAAAAACCTGGTATAGACTAGTAAGCCTAACATCTGCTGAAGGAAAGTTATTGGAGCGGGTTCTGATGGATAAAATATACATACATTTGGATGGACAGGGGTTGATTCGGGATAAGCAAGAAGGTTAATGAGGGCAGGATTATAAATGTAGTCTATCTTCTAGTCTTCAGCAAGGCTTTTGATACCAGTCTGAAGAAGGGTTCCAACCTGAAATGTCACCCATCCCTTTTCTCCAGAGATGCTGCCTGACCAGCTGAGTTACTCCAGCACTTTGTGCCTACCTTTGGCTTTTGATGGAGTGCTGCGTGGTAGGTTACCCCAGAAGATTAGATAGATAGATAGATAGATATAATTTATTTGCCACACAACCAAGGTTGGTGGAAATTTGGGTTGTCAGCAGCAGTACAATAATAAAGAACACACAATAAAACTGTAACACAAACATCCACCACTGTGGTGGAAGGCACAAACATTTGGCCAGTCCTCCTCCATTTCCCCCCCGTGTACAGGACCAGAGTCCAGTCAGTCCAGGATCGGCTCTTCCTCACTGGAGACCGCGGCTTTAGATTGTTGTAGGCCGCAGGCCGGCGGTCGAGATTTAAAGTCCCCGCCGCAGCCAGAAGCACCATAGACTGCAGGGCCGGCGGTCGAAGCTCCCCTCCAGGGGTGATGGTAAGTCCATGCCGCACCCGCGGTAGAAGTTGGCCGCGGGCCGGCAGTGATGGCTTCTTCTTCCCCCGGGTCCCCCACGAGGGATCCCGGGCTGTAGACGCCGCACCAGCTGGAGCTCTGCAGACCGCGGCTTCAGGCTGCGACTTCAGGCTGCCGGCTGCCCCGGGCCAGCGAAACGGAGCGCTCCCCTCCAGCGAGCCCCAGCGAGGGTCGCCCGCTCCACGCCGAGAGTCCACGCTGCGCCCGCCGCTGAAGCCCCGGGCACGTCTCCGGGAAAGGCCGCGTCGATCCTTGATGTTAGGCCACGGGGGAGGCGACCTGGAAAAAGTCGCCTCTCCATGGAGGAGGCGACCAAAGCGGTTTCCCCCTCACCCCCCCCACACCATCCCCCACACAAAACACACGAAGAAACACAAAATACACACTTTAAAACATACTAAAAAATAAAAAAAAGCTGGAAAAACTGACGCGCTGCTGACATGGCTGCACACAGAGGAGCGCCCCCTACAGAGCTGAACAGATTGTGTTGAATCCAGGGAGTGCTAGCTATCTGGATACAGAATTGACGTCATGGTAAGAAAGAGAGGGAGATCGAGGATGGGTTTTTTGAAATGGGTGATTGTAAATAATGGTGTGCCTCAAGGATTGTTGCTGGGCCATTGGTTTGTCATCAGATTGGCAGCATTTTTGGAGAGGGAGAATTCCCCTGGTCCTCGCCTGTCCCACCACCAGCCTCCACATCCAATCCATCATCGTCCGACATTTCTGTCGCCTCCAACGTGATCTCACCATTAGTCGCGTCTTCCCATCTCCACCCCTTTCCGCTTTCCACAAATAATGCTTTCTTGGTTGGCTCATCACTTCCCACCCAAACCACCCCCTCCCCAGGTACTTCCCCCGACAACCGCAGGAGATGTAACATCTGTCCTTATACCTTCTCCCTCAACTCCATCCAGGGACCCAGACAGTCATTCCAGGTGAGACAGAGGTTCATGTGCACCTCCTCTAACCTCATCTACTGCATCCGATGTTCCCGAGGTGGGCTACTGTACGAAGCTTGGTCCACCCATGACTATAGGATCTCCCGGTTGTTAACCATTTAAACTTCCCTTCCCATTCTCACACTGACCTTTCTGTCCTGGGCCTCCTCCATTGCCAGAGCGAGCCATGTGAAAATTGGAGGAACCGCACCTCATATTTCACTTGGGTAGCTAAAGGGCCTGTCCCACTTCTAGGCGAGTGCGGGAGACTCTGCACTTGTCTCATGATCGCCACATGGTCGCCACATGTTCGCTGGTGTCTCTGGTGAGTCTCCTTCATGGTCGCGAGGAGTTCCTGCATTCTGGGAACTAGTCGCGGCTTCAGTATGGCCGCTGCAAATTTTTCAACATGTTGAAAAATTTTCTGCGACCAAAAATTGGTTGCCATGGAGAAAATCGATAATCCTGTAGTCGTAGGTGCAGTTGTAGTGGGGTCGCCATGTAGTTATGGGTAGTCGAGGTAGTCGTAGGTAGTTTTAGTTAATCGCCTTTGCTGACCGGTCATTTTCATTGGCTCATTGGGGGGAGAAAAAAAACATAAGCTCGAGTTTTCAGAACCAAGGATAACCGACCGGTAATGTTAAATGCCCGTCACACTTCACAGCTGTGTATCTCTGGCTTATTAAAAGTTGTCTGGCTTCTTAAAAGTGTCTCCGCTCCTTCGTTCCCCTCCCCCCTCTTTTAAAGGACATACCTACACTGTGCTAGCCGTCTTAACCTTCCTGTTCATCGCGGCGTGTATCTGTATCACCTTGGCTTTGCACCGTCTGAATTTCAGACAGTCCTCCACGGCTTTCCTTGTGTGTGTGTGTCCGTGTGTGTCTGTGTGTCTGTGTGTGTCCGTTCCAGTTCCCGGTTTTTCAGCGAGTGCCGCAAACATGAGAGTCGCCGGCAGTCCGCTGAAAAATCGCTTAAGTAAGGCAGGCCCTTAACAACCCAACGGCATGAATGTTGAATTCTCCAATTTCAGGTAACTTCTACAAAGCACCTCCCAACCCCTCCCCTCACCTTTACCCCTCTTTCTCCACTAAAAAGCTGTTAACTACTTCCACAGTCCGTAACAATGTATCCCTTCCACGATCTCTAGCCAACAATTGGCCTATCAAGGAACCTTCTTGCCTGATCCCATGGGCGGAAATCCTGGGGGGGACAGGGGACCCATTTGCCTCCCACCCCCCCCCCCCCCCCCCCGCTTTGAGAGGTGGGGGACGATTCCCCCCCACCCCCACGTTTTGTAATCCGGACTTTATCAGCCGCTTTCTGAGAGCTGAATCAGCCCATTCACGGGGCCTTTCAGCGCCTGGCGCGACTTAAAAATCAAACTGCTGCATTGAGGCTCCCGATGTTGAAGCCCCCGCCGGCCGATGAAAGACCCCGTGAACGGGCCGATTCGGGGCGGAGGAAGCAGCTGTTGCTGGAGTTCGGAGTCGGTCACCAACCAGGTCAGCTCCTGATGTTACCGTCCACAGGGCCCACGGCCGAAGCCTCGCGTGCGTGCGCATTGCTGCCAAGAAATTGTGTCCCCCGCATGTTTTGATAGCGATTTCCGTGCCTGCCTGAGGTCATCTGTTGCCGGCCTCAATGTGTGCTGTTTTGTTTCTCACTTCGAGTTCCCCTCCGTCCACTACAATCAGTCTGACTACAATAGAGTCCTGACCTGAAACATCACCTATCCATTTTCTCCAGAGATGCCGCCTGGCCCACTGAGTTACTCAAGCATTTTGTGTCTATACATCAGAAGTTGTCAAGCCAAGTGTTGACCTGAAATTGTTGAATTCTGTACTGACCTCCAAGGACTGCAACATGACTAGAAGGAAAGTGTGGTATTGTTTTTCAGATTTACGCTGGGCTTCGTGGAACAGTACGGGAGGCAGACAGTTCCCAGTGGACTGGGATAGCAAGTTAAAGTGAAGAGTCATCTCATATTCAGGGTGACCCTTGCAGAGCTGAATGAAGGTGTTCCATTTCACAATCCTACACTTCTTCCCCATCATTGCTCGATCTGTACCCAGTCTGTCAGTGTAGTAAATATTCCGTAGATTCCTAATTCATTAATATTTATTCAGGATGTCTAGTTAATGAAATCCATGGTAGCTTGGCCTTTGCCAGCTCCATGCTTTGTGTCTTACTAGCCATGGAGCACCTGTGGAAAAGTCCAATGACAATGAATGCTAATGTCTTCTGTTCTCTACTGAGAACAAAAGCCAATCCAACACTAAATTTAGTCAGAAAGAGTAATGGAATGAAAGAATAGATTGATGGAGAAAATAGTAACGTAAAATAAAATCTACAATAATTACAAAGTTTACGGTTAAAAATCTGAAAATATGAAAATCCACAGTTGAAGATTATTTCTTAATTCCTGGGAGAATGAATGGCAGTAATTAATGCTATAAATCATTATTTCAACGATAGACACAAAATGCTGGAGTAACTCAGCGGGACAGGCAACATCTTTGGATAGAAGGAATGGGTGACGTTTCGGGTTGACACCCTTCCACAGACTGGAAGGAACTGCAGATGCTGAAGAAGGGTCTCGACCTGAAAAGTCACCCATTCCTTCTATCCAGAGGTGCTGCCTGTCCCGCTGAGTTATTCCAGCTTTTTGTGTCTATCTTCAGTGTAAACCAGCATCAGCAGTTCCTGCCGACACACATCATTACTTCAACTTAAAATTAATACTTTCCACATTAGGTAAGTATTTTTATAGCCACAACATTTCTAGCAGTGTTATACAGTCAATGGATTTCAAATGGGTAGAAAGAAGGCCTGACATTGTTTAGTTGAAGCAAATAGGACACTAGTACAATATGGATGCAACTTTTGAATTTTCATGCTCAGCAGCCCCTTGAAGTTGTAATGTCGTTTACATGTCTGTTTTACAGTGCTGTGGGCTTTCTGCTCTCGACAGCAAAATCTGGGCCACTGATGCCTAAAGCCCCTGTCCCACTTAGGAAACCTGAACGGAAACCTCTGGTGACCTTGCCCGCGACCCAAGGTTTCCATGAGGTCGCTGGAGGTTTTGGTCACTCGCCTGGAAAGCCTCGACCGAAGCGTGAGCTGCATCTACCGACCGCACACACACGCGCGCACGCGCACACACACACACACACACACGCACACACACAAACACATCGCAAAGGTGGGGCCCATGGTGAGCGGAGGAGTGATGTCTGCGCGATGAAGAGGAAGGTAAACGGCTGCCACAGAGCACGGTAAGTCCTTTAGCGAGTGCGGGGGGGGGGGGGGAGAGAAGGGGAGAGAAGGAGAGAGAAGCAGAGAGAGGGGAGAGAGAAGAGGAGAGAGGAGGGGAGAGAGAAGGGGAGTGAGAAAGGGGGAGAGAAGGGGGAGAGAAGGGGGGAGAAAGGGGGGGAGAAGGAGTGGAGACAGTTTTAAGAAGTTTAATAAAGTTAGCGGGCATTTTACCTACCGGTGGGTCTTCTAGGTCCTGAAAACTCCAATGAGCCAATCAAGATGGCCGGTCAGCGAAGGAGATGGCCTTCGACTGCCTGTAAGTAAATAGCGACCCCACTCCACTGGCTTCAACCAAACAGCAACCTATTTTTAGTCGAAGCCGGTTTTGATTATGTTGAAACAATCGAAGCAACCTAGAAGAAGCCTCGACCATGCGGAAACCACTTTCGAACATTAGGGAGAGTGACCAAAACCTCCGGCGACCTCATGGAAACCTTGGGTCGCAGGCAAGGTCACCAGAGTTTTCCGTTCAGGTTTCCTAAGTGGGACAGGGGCATTAGGATAACGTTGGTAGATGAAGAGACTTGAGAACAGCAGATTCTCCTTTCTGAAGGCAACATTACCGCATGTTTAACAAAGCTTTTTGCACACTCATTGTAGCTGTTCTGAAATTTCATAAGTGTCGGAAGGAACTGCAGATGCTTGTTTACACCGAAGATAGACACATAATGCTGGAGTAAGTCAAAGGGACAGGTAGCATCACTGCTTAGAAGGAATGGGTGATGTTTCGGGTCGAGACCCTTCTTCAGATTCAGGAGAGAGGGAGACACAGAGATAAGGAAGTGTAAGGTGTGAAAACAAGACATCAAAAGAGATGAACGTCACAGAAAATGTAGAATAGATCATTGTTAGCTAAGAGAAGGTGAGATTTCAAATATCTGGTTTAATTTAAAAAAAACATCTTTTCTAACAATAAGAGTAATAATAACCTCAAGCAAAATGTTGTTTAGAAAAATAGATTCCTTTCTCAAATATATTGATGTAAAATATACAGACCTTTACAATAGATGATACAATTAGCTGATTCTTCATTCGCTGTTGTTTTCAGTTGCCTGAGCCAGTACTGTTCCTCTTTTAATTGCAGAGATGCAGTAACAGACTGTGAGGAGAAAAAACATCCTCTTTAGGAAACTGTTTTAATATTCAACCTTTTTTAAACCTAATTCAAGATTATACCGAATCTCCACAATTTTGATTCATATACCATGGAAATGGCTCAGACCCAACTCAATGCATTGACATTTTTATCGTCTATGTTTGCACACTGCAGATGTCATTATCCTGTCAAAAATATAGATTTAATTGTTAAACCAAGAGGACTAATAATTCCATTGGAGAGTCAGACTAAATCTAGCCCCAGATTGGCTAAGTTAGCACTGGCGTGAAGTGGAAATCATTTTGCGTCAACCTCAAATCATGCAGTGAAATTATAAATATACAAAACAGAGCAAAATGGCATATCCAATTGCAAGAATATAGTTTTCAATTAAAGTTCAATTTCATTATCTTATGATATTTTCATAATATTTTGTTGAATCAGAGCTTTCAGTATTGAAAGCAGCATCTCATTCATACATCTGGACTTTGAAATATGCAGGAAATCTTAAAATAGGTGCAATATACAACACTTAACAAACATTATGAGAACACTGAATTGTAATAGTGAATTATAAATATGATATTGTGTCATTCTACTTGTGAACCAGTGGTCATCCCAACTTGTTGACATCTTACTAAAAGATGCAGAATGTAAATACTCTCAAGAAACAAAGATAATATATCAAGATATGCTGCTACTGAATGGTGATTCCTTTCAATAAAAAATGTCAAGAACAATTGTTGGCTATTAGATATTACTCAAGGTGTCTGCATATTAGTCTGCACGCTGGTGCTGCTTAAAAACAAAATTGGCTCAAATCTCCCATATAAACAAAGAGTATGTTACTAAGTTCATGGCATATTGTATTATTCTTTGATAATATCACTCCCGTAACTAAACAAAGTCAGCAGCGTGAAATAAAGCAACCGGCCACACGATGGCGCCAATGATGGATTTATCCTTGTACTTTGTGCAGAGTTTCTTCTCCAATCTCAGAAACGTCCATTGATGTTGAACACAAAGTAGTTGGAGTGGGCCCAGACACCAAAATGAATTAAAAACTGAGCAATCTTTTTATGATTAAAGATATCAAGTTGGATTGATTTATATGCATCAAGGTTTATTAAAATTAATTTTTATAATAAGTTATTCTGCATTAAGTAAAAAAATAACGTGGATTTGAACAATACAATTCATACCAATTGGTTGCGAATCTGTGAATTTCTACAGATGCACTGTATCCTTTCCAGATGCATCATAACTTGGTTTGGCAAATCTTCTTCCCAAGACCGCAAGCTGTGAATGCAGCTCCATCCCAAAATCCAGCCTCCCCCCACCTCGACTCCATCTACACTTCACACTGGCTTCTGAAAAGCAGCTAACATAATCAAGGAGCCCTGACATCTTGGTCGTTCTCTCCTATCCCCTCTCCTGTCAGGTAAAAGATACAGAAGCTTGAACGCATGTACTACCAGTTTCAAGAATAGTTTCTTTCCCACCGTTGAACAAACCTCTCATACACTAAGGGTGAATTTCTGATCTTTCAATCTGCCTTTTAATAGCCCGTGCACTTTAATATCTGCACTTTCTCTATGGCTGTAACACTATATCTTGTTTATTTTACCTTGGCCCTACCTGATGTAATCGGGTATGGTATGATTTGCCTGGATAGCATGCACAACAAAGTTTTTCACTGTACACGTGACCATACTAAACCTGAGCAAGGGTCACTGAACCAAAATGTGGACCAGCTTCTCTTTCCACAGAAGCTGCTGACAGGCCAAGTTCAACCAGAATCGCTGATTTTTATTCTGATTCGAGCATTTCCAGTTTTTGTTTTTTTTCAACTAATGTAAATCATTTGTCACGAGTCTTAAGTGATAGAAGGATACAAAGGAAGTGAAAGAAAATGAAGTTAGATTTAGTATTTTAAGCAGCCACATAGTCCTTTTAACCTTAAAATGTGACAATTCTGAAAGGTTGGTGCACTAAATAGTTCACGTTAATAGAAGTTGATTAGCTATGAAAAATAGTCATCAGTAGATGTTACTTCTCCAAAATGCATTTAAAATATGCCTCTGCATTCGGCAAAAAAAAGTTTTAGTCCTGAGTATTGCTGTTATATCTGTTTCTGGGATTGCTCAATGCTTGACAATGATGCTGATGTCTGCAATCTGAAATCTCTCACATCCTTTTCCAATGAATGTTAATGATGGTACACATTTTAATCTGGGATGATCCCCGAGCTGTAGCTGAGCTGTTGATATGAAATCCAATTATTCAGCCTCAAACCAAGAACTACAATCATCACTCAGAACTCATCAGTGCAGTGGCTGGTGTTCAAATCCAGATGCAATATCCAACTTTACAGCAAAATCTGTTTTTACCACAAATAAAACATCTTATTTATGCATAGCAGGAAGTAAGGCTTAGCTTCGATATGCTCTAGTCAACTAAACATAATTACTGTTCAAGAAGCAAATTGCAATATATGGTCACTAACATTCCTTACTATATTTAATACTGAAACCTGGTCAGGAAATTCAACAATTTTCTGTTTTTCTTAATTGTTCACCAATTTGGAGATGAGGGAGAGGGGGAATATAAATTTCCACGCTTATAGCTCCACTAGCATTACTTTAATTGTTTTTCTGTGTAATCTTGTGCAATTTCACTAAATACAACAGTTGGTGTGCAGGAGAATGATATTCAAAGTAGACATGACTTTCTTCAACAGTTAAGCAATATAGAAGAATAATAAGCAAGTAGATACAAGCTGCTTAATACACAAAAAGGCACAAAGTGCTGGAGTAACTCAGAGGGCCCAGGGCATCTCTGGAGAACATGGGAAAGTGACGTTTCAGGTCTGGACCCTTCTTCAGACTGATTAAGGGGGGGAGAGAAAACTGCAAGGGAGGAGGGACCAACAAAGCCTGGCAAGAACATGAACACTGAATGCTGCTGCAGTTTGAAGGCATGGATTACATTGGGACTTAGTGATAACCCGAGGTCTCTGGAAAATAGTGCAAGATGTGAAATTAGATCTAACTTCTTGCATTTTAAGAATGGCATCCTACTGAAGGATTTTTCACAGTTCAGATGCTCCACTTTCAGTTACATTTTCAAGCATGTTAATCTTCTGGCCTTTTAGTGGTTTTATAACGAGTATGATTATACTACAAAATAGCAGGATAACTGGATAATAGGTTCATCATTATTACCAAAATGGGTTCTCTCAATTTATAATATAAATTTCCACACTTATAGCTCCACTAGCATTACTTTAATTGTTTTTCTGTGTAATCTTGTGCAATTTCACTAAATACAACAGTGGCAAAGAGGAATCTATGGAAAATAAAATGAACCACTTAATTTTAGAAAGTTCTTACAGTGCCCTTCATAATGTTTGGGACAAAGACCCATCATTTATTTATTTGCGTCTGTACTCCACGAGTTGAGATTTGTAATAGAAAAAAATCACATGTGGTTAGAGTCAACATTGTCAGATTTTAATAAAGGCCATTTTTATACATTTTGGTTTCACCATGTAGGAACTACAGCTGTGTTTATACATAGTCCCCCCCCCCCCCCCCCCCCCCCCCCCATTTCAGGGCACCATAATGTTTGGGACACAGCAATGTCATGTAAATGAAAGCAGTCATGTTTAGTATGTTGTTCCTTTGCATGCAATGACTGCTTGAAGTCTGCAATTCATGGACATCACCAGTTGCTGGGTGTCTTCTCTGGCGATGCTCTGCCAGGCCTGTATTGCAGCTATCTTTAGCTTATGCTTGTTTTGGGGGCTAGTCCCCTTCAGTTTTCTCTTCAGCATATAAAAGGCATGCTCAATTGGGTTCAGATTGGGTGATTGACACAGCTACTCAAGAAGTTACCATTTTTTAGCTTTGAAAAACTCCTTTGTTGCTTTAACAGTATGTTTGGGATCATTGTCTTGCTGTAGAATGAACCGCTGGCCAATGAGTTTTGAGGCATTTGTTTGAGCTTGAGCAGATAGGATGTGTCTATACACTTCAGAATTCATTATGCTACTACCATCAGCAGTTGTATCATCAATGACGTGAGCCAGTGCCTTCAGCAGCCATACATGCCCAGGCCATAACACCCCCACCACAGTGTTTTACAGATGAGGTGGTATACTTTGGATCTTGGGCAGTTTCTTCTCTCCTCCATACTTTGCTCTGATATAAGTTAATCTTCGCCTCATCTGTCCACAAGACCCTTTTCCATAAGTTGTAATTAATATGATAAGTTTTAATCTATATTTGAGAGGGAGAAGGGAAAATTGGCTGTGTCAGTATTACAGTTGAACAAAGGCGACTATGGAGGCATGAGGGAGGAGCTGGCCAAAGTTGACTGAAAAGATACCCGAGCAGGGATGAAAGTGGAACAACAATGGCAGGTATTTTCTGGGAATAATACAGAAGGTGCACGATCAGTTAATTCCAAAGAGGAAGAAAGATTCTAAGGGGAGTAAGAGGCGACCGTGGCTGACAAGGGAAGACAAGGACAGTATAAAAATAAAAGAGAAGTATAACATAGCAAAGATGAGTGGGAAGCAAGAGGATTGGGTAATGTTTAAAGAACAACAGAAGATAACTAAAAAGGCAATAAGGGGAGAAAAGATGAGGTATGAAGGTAAGCTTGCCAAGAATATAGAGGAGGATAGTGAAGGCTTCTTTAGGTATGTGAAGAGGAAAAAATTAGTTAAGACCAAAGTTGGACCCTTGAAGACAGAAACAGGTGAAATTATTATGGGGAACAAGGAAATGGCAGACGAGTTGAACAGGTACTTCGGTTCTGTCTTCACTAAGGAAGGCACAAACAATCTGCCAGATGTACTAGTGGCCAGAGGACACTAAGGTGACAGAGGAACTGAAGAAATTTCACATCAGGCAGGAAATGGTGTTGGGTAGACTGATGGGACTGAAGGCTGATAAATCCCCAGGGCCTGATGGTCTGCATCCCACGATACTTCAGGAAGTGGCTCTAGAAATCGTGAACGCATTGGTGATCATTTTCCAATGTTCTATAGATTCAGGATCACTTGCTGTGAATTGGAGGGTAGCTAATGTTATCGCACTTTTTAAGAAAGGCGGGAGAGAGAAAATGGGGAATTATAGACCAGTTAGCCTGACATCGGTGGTGGGGAAGATGCTGGAGTCAATTGTAAAAGATGAAATAGCGGCACATTTGGATAGCAGTAACAGGATCGGTCCGAGTCAGCATGGATTTACGAAGGGGAAATCATGCTTGACTAATCTTCTGGAATTTCTTGAGGATGTAACTAGGAAAATGGACAAGGGAGAGCCAGTGGATGTAGTGTACCTGGACTTTCACAAAGCCTTTGATAAGGTCCCACATAGGAGATTAGTGGGCAAAATTAGAGCACATGGTATTGGGGGTAGGGTACTGACATGGATAGAAAATTGGTTGGCAGACTGGAAACAAAGAGTAGGGATTAACGTGTCCCTTTCAGAATGGCAGGCAGTGACTAGTCGGGTACCGCAAGGCTCGGTGCTGGGAACGCAGCTATTTACAATATACAATAATAAATTAGATGAAGGGATTAAAAGATACATTAGCAAATTTGCAGCTGGGTGGCTGCGTTAACTGTGAGGAGGATGCTATGAGGATGCAGGGTGACTTGGACAGGTTGGGTGAGGGGGCAGATGCATGGCTGATGCAATTTTATGTGGATAAATGTGAGGTTATCAACTTTGGTGGCAAAAACAGGAAGGAAGATTATTATCTGAATGGTGACAAGTTGGGAAAAGGGGAAGTACAACGAGATCTGGGGGTCCTTGTTCATCAGTCACTTAAAGTAAGCATGCAGGTACAGCAGGGAGTGAAGAAAGCGAATGTCATGTTGGCCTTCATAACACGAGGAATCGAATATAGGAGCAAAGAGTAGTACAGGGCCCTGGTGAGACCACAGCTGGAGTATTGTGTGCAGTTTTGGTCTCCAGTTTTGAGGAAGGACATTCTTGCTATTGAGGAAGTGCAGCGTAGGTTCACGAGGTTAGTTCCCGGGATGGCGGGGCTATCACATGTTGAGAGAATGGAACGACTGGACTTGTATACACTGGAATTTAGAAGGATGATAGGAGATCTTATTGAAACATATGTTTATTAAAGTATTGGACACGCTAAAGGCAAGAAACATGTTCCCAATGATGGGGGAGTCCAGAACCAGGGGCCACAGTTTAAGAATAAGGGGTAATTAGGTAAGCCATTTAGAACGGGGGGACACTATGTATAAACACTGCTGTAATTTCTACATGGTGAAACCAAAATGTATCAAAATGGCCTTTAATAAAATCTGACAATGTGCACTTTAACCACATGTGATTTTTTTTCTATTACAAATCTCAAATCTTAAGGGCCTGTCCCACTGTACGAGCTTCAAGAGCTCTCCTGAGTTTAAAAAAAAATCAAACTCGTGGAAGCACGTAGAATGTACGTAGCGGGTACGTCGGAGCTCGGGACGTCTCTTAGCGGCTCGTAACGCTAACGGCAGGTACTCGGGAAACGCGCTAAGGTTGTGAAGACTCGTGAACATTTTTCAACATGTTGAAAAATGTCCACGAGAGCCCCGAGTACCTACGAGCAGCTATTACCGTAATTCTCCGAGTTCGAATCAGGGGAAACTCGGGAGAACTCTTGAATTAGCTCGTACAGTGGGACAGCCCCATCACAAATGGATGGTTTGAAAATTATAAATGAGGAGAGTGCATCTTTGAGAAATTCTAAATTTCCAATTCAGGTCAGTTTACAACTGGAAATTAAATTATTTCGTGCTACACGTAGGAATTTGTCATCTTATACCAAGTTTAGTAACTATTCTTTAGAATCTACTTTCAGAATAGGAAACCACAGATAGCCGCACAGATAGAAATGTTCGTAAAGAACAAATGTTAATTTGAATTCTACATTCATATTTTTAAGATGATGGGACAAAGAAACTTGTGTAATTATCATGGTATGTGTTAAACAAAACCTAGCTGATGACCAAAATAGTGAGAATTGTCTAAAGTACCAACAATTATTAGAATCACCAATTCCATGTAAAGAACAACAATTGAATGATCAAAAATTGCCACAATCGAAACTTTGTTCACCCGAGAACACCATGCAAATTATTCATGATTATCAAAGTATATTTCTGTATTTTAACTACATCTCTTAGTTTGGACATGAATCTTGGAACTAGATCTTGTATATTTTACATTAAAGCTGTTCATTAAAACATTCATGGGTTAAAAAAGTCTCTGCTATCCCAGCTTACAAAGTACACCATATTATTAAAGACATGAAGGAAAACTATGACAAGAGCTTAGTGCTGGTAATATTAACCAGACCGTCTCAAATACATATCATACACAAACATGTTCCATAGCACATCTTTATCATCTACTTATCACTAATTTATCAGGCTTCTCCCCAATGCACTAGAGGTTTAGATACTTGAAGCTTGCTGAGCTGTTTAATTTATCACACTTTGTAGTTCTGGAAAACATCCATCAAACTGTTGAGTTTCTTTAGAAGGAAAATAAATTTAAAGAGTTTTTAGGAAACTTCACAGATACTGTAAACAGAACATATAACTGCAGTGTAATATCAGAAAGTTGTGAGACAAAGCAACCAAGTTCACTTGCACTATCAAGGAACCCTCACAGGAAAATAGCCTGGATAAGTACAATCTGATGTTTGGGGAGCTTTAACTGCCCAGCACAAGAAGAATTGTACTTTCAAAATAGTTTACTGAAGTAACAAATTAAAAATTTAAAAATGATAAGTACATAGAACACAGTACAGTACAAACAGGAAGTACATAAGAACAACATTTAAATAAATAGTTTAATTATTTTGTGGCATTTTCAGAGGATATTTTTATTCTATCTGAGCAAAAGATGTCATTACTAAATTAATACAAGGCGCTTTATGTTTTCTGGTTTTGAGTACCAGATAGTATGTTTAGTTTAGTTTAGAGACACAGTACGGAAACAGGCCCTTCGGCCCACCAGTCCGTGCCGACCAGCGATCCCCGCATATTAACGCTACCCTACACACGCTAGGGACTTTATTTTCTGTTCAATAATTCATCATTGCCAGGTAGAAGTCTGGTAACAAAAATAATTTAAGGTGTTAAACTGCATGAAACAGCTCACTGTCTGATTGAAATCTCTTGTTTGCATAACAGTGAAGCGTGTGAAGTTAGTGTGCATCACACAATATATATTCAAATAGTGGAAACATTTATTTTTGATTACCCATCAACCAAGTTAGATCAAGTTCAACAACAAATGGCTGTCCGACACCACCTTCCATTGGACTATTAATCAAACCACCAGACCAGGTGAGAAGGGTCATTAATGTTTCCAGTGAAAATAATATTTATGCACCAGCAAGGTGTTCCTTCCTCTCTTACATCACAAGTTGATCCCAGTGATAAGCAAACACACCGTGAATCTCTCTGTGAAACCAATTTAGTTTAGTTTATAGGGAAACAGGCCCTTTGGCCCACTGGGTCCGCGCTGACCAACGATCGTCGTGCACTAACACTATCCTACGCACATTAGGGACAATTTACAATTATACCAAGCCAATTAGCCTACAAACATCTTTGGAGCTTGGGAGGAAGCCAGAGATCCCACGCAGGTCACGGGGAGAGCGTACAAACTCTGTGCAGAGAGCACCCGCGATCAGGATCGAACCCAGGGCTCTGGAGCTGCAAGGTAACGACTCTGCCCCACTCTTAAGGCACTTCCGAAGGAAAAATAAATCATCCAGAATTGTACCATCATCTGGTGAGAGATGCTGTTTGAGCTAGGAGAGTTCTACTGTTACCTCTTATACCCATCACCTTCTTGGCTTAATATCCAACACCAAATTCATTGTTTTTACTATCTTTCCTAAATTTTACACCTTCTTAATTGTTCCCATTTAGATTTTTCCAATTTATTTTCAGAGCTTCCTTAGTTGCTTTGCCTCAGTTAGTTTCAATTTCACACGCTCAGGCAGTGTTGATTTACTGTAAAGGTGAAGTCAATGGATCTATTATTAGGTCATCCAACATGCATACCAGGTATACAAACTAGGAAGTTCCACAGTTCAATTTCTTATCTGCCCCATTGACTGAAAGCACCAGGACAGCAGATTGGTATGGTGTGATGGATATTGGTACAGCAGAATTAAAAGTGGGAGACTTGGCAAAAGTTCATGTCATACGAACAGAATTAGGCCATTCAACCCATCTGCCATTCAATCATGGCTGATCTATCTTTCCATCTCAACTCCATTCTTCTATCGTCTCCCACATAACCTTCGACACCCTTACTGGTCCCAAACCTATCAACCTCCACTTTAAAAAATCCAATGACTTGACGCAGGCATCTGTGGCAATGAATTCAATGCATTCACCACCCTCTGACTGAAGAAATCTCTCCTCATCTCCTTTCTAAAAGATACGACATTTTACTTTACACATCCACTCTATCTAGGCCTTCCAATATTCAGTAAGTTTCAATGATGTTCTCCCTCATCCTTCTAATCTCCAGCGAGTCCAGGCCCAGAGCCATCAAACACTCAACGTACATTAACCCACGCATCCCCGGGATCATTCTCGTAAATCTCCTCTGGATCCTCTCCAACGCCAGCACATCCTTCCTCAGACATGGGGCCCAAAACTGCTGACAATACTGCAAATGCAGTCTCACCAGTGCCTTATAAAGCCTCAGCATTACATCCTGCTCTTATTTTCTAGTGGTCTCGAAATGAATGCTAACATTGCAATCGCCTTAATTACTACGGATTCAACGTACAAATGAACCCTCTCGAGAATCCCGCACCAGCACTCCCAAGTCCCTTTACACCCCCGATTTCTGTATCCTCTCCCCATTTAGAAAATAATAATCTATGCCTTTATTCCTATCACCAAAGTGCATGGCTGCACACTTTCTTATGCTCCATTCCATCTGGCACTTTGTAGCCCACTCTCCCAACCAGTCCAAGCCTTTCTGCAGACTCCCTGCTTCCACTATGCCCCATCACCTGCCTTTGTATCATCTGCAAACCTGGCCACAAAGCCATCAATTCCATCATCGGTATACACTTTGAAGAGTAGCGAACCCACCACTGACCTCTGCGGAATACCACTAGTCACTGGCAGCCAACAACAACAACCTCTTTATTCCCACTCTTTGTCTTCTGCGATTCAGCCAATCTCCCACCTATACTAGTCTCTTCCCCCTAATACCATGGGCTCTCATCTTCTTTAGCAGCCTCAGGTGCAGCACTTTACCAAAGGCCTTCTGAAAATCCAGGTAAACACCATCCACTGAGTATCCTTTGTCTATCCTGCTATTGCCTTCCTCAAGGAATTCCAACAGATTTGTCAGGCAAGATCTCCCCCTTACAAAACCATGCTGACTTCAGCCTATTTTACCATGTGCTTCTACGAACTAGGAAACCTCATCCTTAATCATGGACTCTAAAATGTTACCAACCACTGAAGGCAGGCTAACTGGCCTATAGTGTCCACTCTGCTGTTTTGCTCCCTTCTTGTGCAGCAGAGTAACATTTGCAATTTTCGAGTCCCATGGGAGCGCTCCTGACTCCAGTGATCAATGCTAATGCCTCCACAATCTCTAAAGCCACCTCTTTCAGAAACCTGGAGTGTAGCTCAACTTCCCAAGCACCTTCTCCTTAGTAATAGCCACTGCACTAACATCTGCCACATGACTCTCTTGAATTTCTGGCACGTCACTGGTTCCACTGTGAAGACTGACGTAAAAAACATATTCAATTCACCCGCTTCAATTAATTCCCACTTCTCCAGCATCATTTACCAGTGGTTCAATGCTCACTCTTGCCTGTTTTATATTCTGAAGGCATTTTTCCTATCCGCTTATATCATTGGATAGCTTACCATATTTCACCTTTTATTCCCTTTTGAAAGTTGGCTTTGAAAAGTTTTCCAATCTTCTAGCTTCCCGCTAATCTTTGCGTTGTTATATGCTTTCACTTTTAGTTTCATGCTGTCTTTGATTTCCTTTGTCAACCAGGGTCCCCTTATTCTCCCCTTGAAGAGTCTTTCTGGCAGTCGCCAAGGACAACTGGTGGTCAAATCTGGTTTGTTAAATAACACCAAATACAGAATTGCCTTTTCAGTAGTAGGCTCAACTCCAAGCTTTGCCTGTCCGCTGACTGGTGAGCATGCAACAAAAGCTTTTCACTGCACCTCAGTACACATGACAATAAACAAAGCTCAAACTGTACTAAGAAGCCATCTCGTAAGCACTCTACGAAGTTCTTCTCTTGGGATCCAGCACCAACCTGATTTTCCCAGTCTACCTGTGTCTTGAACTCCCCCTTGACCACTGTCACTGTCCCTTTATTACATGCCGATTGCATCTTCTAATGTAATCCTAGTTACAGTTCGGATGCCTGAACATATCTCCCATCACGTTTTCTTATTGGTCTCCTAGACAACTGCCTGGAAGAGCATACCAGTAGATATCAGGTGAGAAATTGCTTGATTCATAATTAGATAATTATTATTTATGGGCAAGAACATTGTATATTATGTATGTACAATTAACAGAATTAACCAACACCAATCATTATGATGTTAAATGCGTATTTTTATTGTCTAAGTGATTATCAGATGTTTGGAAGTACCTTTTAAAAACAATTTTTGGTTGGTGGTTTTTATTAACTGTGAATGAAGGTGGCCGTTTGATTTTCCTTTTGAAAGAAAAAACTACTGTTTTAAAGCTAGCAGTGGCCTGTTTATTTGTTAGTTTCCTGCTTACTTTGCTAGATCAGTGGTAAGAACAAGCCTTAGTGTTTCATTGGCCAGGAATTGAGTGATGTCGGCATGGCCAGATTACTCTCTCTGTTGCCCTGTAAAGGACATCTTGCTCAATATTCCAGTTCCACTACTAATAACCCTTGATGGGAATAGGTCACTATTCCATAATGTACTCAGAGGAGGAGTGGAGTCATGTGTGCCTTATTTCCATTGCATCAGTGACAAGCTCTAAAGATAACCGCATTCCATTCCACGATTCATAGGAAATTATGCCATATTTTTGGCTGTGGAAGAGCAAAAATTTGAATCCATAAACTGTTATCATAATCAATGCAGAAGCGATGGCCTCTTTTCATCTGTCAGTATCATTGACATGCACAGAATGGCCATATTAGCTAAAGGTGTCTAACAGTAAGAAACCAGTATCTCTGCAGGAGTGGAGTCAGTATCTCTGCAGGAGTAATGGGGATATAGAAAAAAAACAGCAGCAAAAATAAAACCTTATGCTACTCAGAACAGCTGCCCCGTATTGTGGCAGAGATTTTCCAGCTGTTAAAATGGCTATCGACTTAGTGAACATGTTGTGATAACATACAGATAGCAAGAATTTAGTAAGGTTAACTCGCAAACTTAAAAAATCTTTTGATTGTTCCCAAATTTTAAAAAGCATTAACTGTCACAATTTTCAATAATTGAATGGTGCACGGTGGCGTAGCGATAGAGTTGCCCAGACACCCGGGTTTGAGCCCGACTATGGGTGCTGTCTGTACGGAGTTTGTACCTTCTCCCCGTGTACTGTGTGGGTTTTCTCCCGAGATCTTCCGTTTCCTCCGACACTCCAAAGACGTACAGGTTTGTAAAGTTAATTGGCTTGGTATAAATGTAAATTGTCCCTAGTGTGTGTAGGATAGTGTTCATGTGCGGGGATCGCTGGTCGGTGCGGACTCAGTGGGCCGAAGGGCCTGTTTCCACGCTGTACCTCTAAACTAATAACTAAACTAAACTAAAATGCTGTGTAATTTAATTATATTGCTGCACAAAAGCAATTTAAAAATGAAGAGATCTTGGTAATTATATACCAATTTAACTAAGGAGGATGCAAATTCTCTATGTACCTGGGGGAGAAGAATCCATTAAATCATAAAATCATAGAAATTTGAAGCAGAGAAAGGTCCATCGAGTTTGCCGGCCAAATATAATCTGATATAAATTGATCTAACTTTGTAACTGTCAGTTCATAAGATCAAGTGTAGAAATTAAAACATCCACTAGTTTCATTGTCACCATCACTTATGCAAACATTTTATTCTCAGTTTATTTAAATATAAATGCAAATGTTCCAGCTGCAGTGCTGTGCTCAAAATTCAACACAAATTTGGTTGTCTACCCATGCCAAGTAACTTAACCATTTTGCATATATTGCTGGACACAAATGAGTAAATTGGTTATAATGAAATATTATTTATTTTCAAAGTAAGTTTAAAGAATGCCACAATATGCAGCAAAGTCTAAGAAACCACTTCAGGCTGTGCGTGAATGTTCCCAGCTTTATTCTTGTAGTCAGAGCTTCAAAGATATTCCGAGTAAGACACAATAGACAATAGGTGCAGGAGTAGGCCATTCAGCCCTTTGACCTAGCACTGCCATTCAACGTGATCATGGCTGATCATCCACAATCGGTACCCCGTTCCTGCCTTCTCCCCATATCCCCTGACCCCGCTATCTTTAAGAGCCCTATCTAGCCCTCTCTTGAAAGTATCCAGAGAACCGGCCTCCACCGCCCTCTGAGGCAGAGAATTCCACAGACTCACAACTCTGTGTGAAAAAGTGTTGATCACAAGTTCAAACATTGCATTTTGCTACAATGATTTATGTAAAAGTTATTTTATAGAATGAACAAGCAATCGCGACGTTATATCAAATGAATGGTGATTACAACATGAACTATTTAATCGGTTGCTTTAGAAAACTAAACATCACATTTGGTTGTGGAAGGCTGCAAGGTTTAAAAATTAAAGGAAGTACGTTTTTTATTATTAACTCCATTTGGTTAAGATTTGGGGCATTGATGACAATTAGAAATACTTTTTCAAAGGCAAGATGCTTCAAAGTTCTTTCGAATCCAACAGACCAATTCATCAAAGTTTGTTTTGTTTCTAAACAGCTAATTTTTTCCATGGCTACGCAGGCCTATTGACTCTTGCCCTTGACCCAATGATTTTGCAGTGATAGTTTAGAAACTTTCAAGTAGCTGATAAGGGTTTGTATAGATTAACAGGACCTGTTATGACTGAGAGTAACTGAGACCAAGCAGGAATGATGGCTTCACAGAATATTTTAGTACCTGTTGAACTAAACTATGTAACAGTAAATGAAACTAACAAATTGCTCAGGAATAATAATTATTTTTGAACTACTTTTTTTTCTGCATACGCAGCATGTTGGGTTGGTTAACAGAAGGATCGAAAATGACCTCATGACTCACTCAGATTTTAGTAAATCTTGAACTCAGTAACTCTTGAATTAAACTTTTTCTATGATTCTATTAAGATTTCTATGTTTCTATTAAGAGAGAGTTAGATAGAGCTCCAGGGGCTAGTGGAATCAAAGGATAAGGGGAGAAGGCAGGCATGGGTTATTGATTGGGGACGATCAGCCATGATCACAATGAATGGCGGTGCTGGCTCGAAGGGCCGAATGGCCTCCTGCACCTATTTTCTATGTTTCTAAACTATGTAACAGTAAACGAATCTAACAAATTGCTCAAGAATAATATTATTGGCATTGAATATTTGTTGTACTTACATTTCAGATATCTCCCAAACGGAAATTGTATAAATCATTTATAAATAGAACATTGTGTGACAAATAGTCTACAACCAGATTGCATGGGGATGGGGATAGTTCACACCTTCTATTGAAGAGAATGGAAGCCCAGAATGGAGTGAGTCTCACTACATTACAATGCCCTGACGCACTTTGCAGTCAATGTTTTAAAAAGCCCAGTCATTGTAAAACCAGAAATTTAGTTTCAGTAAATTTACTAGAACTTTTTTGATCAAAAGGGATAACATCTCCTCAAAGAGAAGTCCTGCATCAGAAATGTCTTTGCCAAATTATGGAATTTAAAAAAAAAAGATTTTTTGCGTCCTCGTTAATAGACTGACGAATTAATTTCTAATTGAGGAACTGCTATATCGCTGGTGGATTGAAAAGTTCTTCTGCTTATTATATAGAAGGAATGATAAGCTTGCTGCCGGAAATCAACAAATATGTAGATAGAAGTCTAAATCTTGGAAATGAACATGTATCAGCCCGAAATCAATCATTTTGGACTTGGTGTACCAACAGCCTCCCAGAAGCATGGCGCCTGGGCGAGATAAAGTACAGACTAGAGAGATAAAGGTTAATCTGTAGTTAATTCAAGGAGATGATGAACAGGACATTTAATGAACTCAGAAATATAGATGCTTTTATGTAATCATGCTGCAGTTTCCCAAACCAGACAACTGTATGGTTTTGTTAATTACCAGCTTAACTATTTTCTCTTATCAGAAACATTCATTTGACAAGAATTAACATCAGAATGCCTCCAAATCATACGTTGGAAAAAGCTAGCTCGAAGTTTGTCACACTTAATAAACATTGCCATGCAATCTAACTGTTTATAGTTTAAACTCAAAATGCTTCAAACTCAAAAGTCAAAAGTCTTTGTAGATTATTCAAAAGTCTGCCACCAATTCAAGTATCATATGGAGATGACAGTGATTGAATTCCAGTGGGGAAAAAACACTTTTTAAATATGGATATGTTTAATAAAATATGTTCACTAATGAAAATAATTGCTTGCCTTTCCTTTAGCAACTGGGGTTGATCTAAATCAAAAGGAGAATACATTTCCTCCCACCCTGAATGAAAACACCCTGATAAGATTTCTTCATGTCAAGAATGTTTCTCAAAATCAAAAATCTTCAATTGCTCATCCTAACAAATACTTTTTTTAATAACTTGAATGATGAGCATTGGCTATGCAATTTCTTATGTTAGATCTTGAGTGTAGATAGATTTCATAGAATTTATTGAGCAGTGTGTTTTTCAGAAGTGTCATTTATTCTAATGGTGATTATCACCAGAGAGAGGGTGTTTCTGGGAGTTGGCTTTCCTTGTCCACCTTCAACATTTTTCCCTCGCAAATTTGGCCAGTGGAATTTCGTGGGAGAAATTCCCCGACTCCGAGTATGTGAATATCCACATTAAGATGTTTTAGGAGCCATATCATAACTGGCCTTGCTTGGTATCTGAATGTATGTTAAAAGATTATTTTAAACATTATTGATTGTCTATCACTTTAATCCTCCATTCCACTCACATCCTGACGTGTATCTTTGGCTTCCTAATGCTTTCCAATTAAAGACATCTCAAGTTTGAGGAAGATTATGTGTAGGAAGGAACTACCAATGCTGATTTCCACCAAAGATAGGTATCTGAAGAAAGGACTCGACCCGTAACGTTACTCCAGCATTTTGTGTCTATTATGAGGATAGATTATCTCTCCTTCCAACCAGGCCCATTAGAGGCATCGGGGCTGATTACTGAGAAGAGCATTTTCAGATAATCTGCCTTTTCTAGTCAGTTCATATGTGGGATAGTCTAAAACATTAACCCTGTTTCTCGCTCCACAGATGCTGTTTGAGCTGGTAAATATTTCCTGCATTCTCTGTTTTTATTTCAGATGTCCAGTGGTTTAGATGCTTTGATTCACCCAGTTCCAGCATTATTTTTTTCTCTCTCCTCACTGGTCTTTGTTAATGACCACCTCCTTCAGACAGATGTTCTAACGATTAATGTGATTGTGGTAGCAGAGCCATTTCTCTTCTTCCCCTTTTCCCTTTCTTCTTTTCACACTCCATTTCTCTGCACGGAAAACTCAGTTGATTTCTAACTGTTCTCATTTCTTTGAAAAGGACATCGATCCTACACGTTAATAGACAATAGACAATAGGTGCAGTAGTAGGCCATTCAGCCCTTTGAGCCAGCACCGCCATTCAATGTCATCATGGCTGATCATCCGCAATCAGTACCCCGTTCCTGCCTTCTCCCCATATCCCCTGACTCCGCTATCTTTAAGAGCCCTATCTAGAATTTAGAAGATTGAGGGGGGATCTTATAGAAACGTACAAAATTCTTAAGGGGCTGGACAGGCTAGATGAAGGAAGATTGTTCCCGATGTTGGGGAAGTCCAGAACAAGGGGTCACAGTTTAAGGATAAGGGGGAAGTCTTTTAGGACCGAGATGAGAAAATCATTTTTTACACAGAGAGTGGTGAATCTCTGGAATTCATAGCCACAGAAGGTAGTTGAGGCCAGTTCATTGGCTATATTTAAGAAGGAGTTAGATGTGGCCCTTGTGGCTAAAGGGATCAGGGGGTATGGAGAGAAGGCAGGTACGGGATACTGAGTTGGATGATCAGCCATGATCATATTGAATGGCGGTGCAGGCTCGAAGGGCCGAATGGCCTACTCCTGCACCTATTTTCTATGTTTCTATCTTGCTCTCTCTTGAAAGCATCCAGAGAACACGTCTCCACCGCCCTCTGGGGCAGAAAATTCCACACTCACCACTCTCCGTGAGAAAACGTGTTTCCTCGTCTCCGTTCTAAATGGCTTACTCCTTATTCTTAAAATAGTGTCTACCTCCATGGATGCTGCTTGATCTGTAACAATCTCCAACATTTTCTCATTTGAAAGCCTTAAAACTTCAGAATCCGCTCACTGTGTACATAAATGTGCAGTACAAAACTGTCTTCATTTCAAACTAATTATTGGTCTCAAATAATCTACTATATGAATTGTGCAGGAAGGAACTGCAGATGCTGGTTTAAACCGAAGATAGATACAAGCTGGAGTAACTCAGTGGGTCAGACGGCATCTCTGGAGAAAAGGAATAGGTGACGTTGCAGTCTGAAGAAAGGTCTCAACTCGAAATGTCACCTGTTCCTATTCTCCAGAGATGCTGTCTGACCCACTGAGTTACTCCAGCTCTTTGTGTCTATCTACTATATGAATTGTTTGGACAGGTGCTCCCACATTAGTTTTAGATTCAGGTTAATTATTGTCACAAATACCAAGGTACAGTGAAAAAGGTTGTTTTGCATACTATCCAATCAAATGAGATAATACTGTGCATAAATACAGTCAAGCCAAAGTCGAGTATAAAGGGGAAGATAAAGAGTGCAGAACACAGTTCTCAGCATGGTAATGCATCAGTCTTAGAGACAAAGTCCAATGTTGAACATGGGGTAGAAGTGATTCTGCGGGCTGCAAGATCCGCTTCCATGCTGTGTCTCGAAACTAAACTGAAACTAAATTTACTTTGGTCAATTGTGCTTTCCTTGGGAGCACATGGTGCGTATTTTAAACAGTAAAGGGCCTGTCCCACTTGGCGATTTTTTCGGCGACTGCCGGCGTCATTGACTGACTATCAGGGTCTCCGAAAGAATTTGAACATTTCAAAATCCAACGACGACAAAAAAAATGTTGCGACACTTGAGGAAACGCCGCACGTCAATACGTCGTCACGCCGCGACTTTTTCGGTGACCGGATACGTCAGCCAATGATGCCGACAGTCGCCGAAAAAAACGCCAAGTGGAACAGGCCTTTTAGAGGCAAACATGCTTCATCTGATGAGCAAACAAAAGCTAGAATGTGATTGATGCCAGAGTCTATAAACATTGGCCCAGGATCTGTGGTCGGTGTGAGGTGCATAAATTACCTGCCGACCCACCAAACATGGTGTCCTGCAAGGGTGGGAATTTGCTGACAGATGCCAGCCTGGTTCCCAGTTGGATGGGCTTCCTGTGATGCTAACGACATCAAGATGATGGAGTAGGTATCACAACCCCTGCCCTTAAATCAGCTGAAAGTGGCAGCTAACTAAAAATATAAAACTGCAGATGCTGAAAATCCAACATAAAACAGAAAATGTCATAAAAACTCAGCTGATCAGGTGGCATTCTGGACAGTAAAATAATTAACCTTTCAGATTGAAGAACCTTCCTTGGGTGCGATTTTGCAATATTTTCTGTTTTTAAGCAAATAAGTTTCTAACTAGTTTAGTTTAGTTTAGAGATACAGCGCGAAAACGACCCTTTGGCCCACTGAGTCAGCACCGCCCAGTAATCCACACACACACTAGCACTATCCTACACACACTAGGAGCGATTTACAATTTTTTACCCAAGCCTATTGTCCGACAAACCGTACATCTTTGGAGTGTGGGAGGAAACCCAAGCACCCGGGGAAAACCCACACGGCCACATGGAAAACGTACAAACACCATACAGACAGCACCCCCATTCTCTTAAATTTGCATACCCCTGTTCAACTTCATGAGGAGTCCAATATCAAAGTGCACACAGTAGTATGAAATCTTAAGAGAATAGGATCCAGTTCGACCGGGGATGTGAGTTAAAGAATCACAGGTAGAATTTAATTTGGTTAAGTAAAAAGTGTTGAATTTTGGTAAGTTTACCCAGGGCCGAACATGCATAGTAAATGGTAGGAGTCTGAAGAATGTGGTAGAACAGAGGGACCTCGGAATACAGATGCCAAGTTACCTGGAAGTGGAGATACAAGTAGACTGGGTGGTGAAGAAAGCTTTTGACACCCTTACCATCATTAGTCAGAGCATTGAGTACAGGAGTTAAGATGACATGTTACAACTGTAAATGTTATTGGTAGACCAGAGTTAAAATATTGTTTGCAGTATTGGTCGCCCAACATTAGGAAAGCTAGAAAGCTTTAGCTAGAAAGATTGCGGAATAGATGCACCAGAATGTTACCAGGACTGGAGGACTTGAGATTTAGTTTTAGTTTTAGAGGTACAGCGTGGGAACAGGCCCTTTACCCTACTGAGTCAACGCTGACAATCAATCAGCCACACACTAGTTCTATTCTGCACACTAGGGACAATTTACAGAAGTCAATTAACCTGCAAACCTGCACATCTTTGGGATGTGGACGGACACCGCGGTGAGCACCCACGCGGTGACAGAGCGAACATACAAACTCCCATAGTCAAGATCGAACACGGGTCTTTGGCGCTGTAAGGCAGCAGCTCTACTGCTGTGCCACTGTGCTGCCGAGGCAAGATAAGCTGGAACCTTTTTTCCTTGGAGCATAGAATACTGAAGGGTAAAACAGTATGTAAAATCCTGAGGGGCATAGAGAAGTTGGATGTCTATGGTCTTTTACCCAGGGCAGTGGAGTGGAAAACTAGAGCATATAGATTTAAGGTGAGGAGGGGAAGGTAACTTTTTCCTTACCGAGGATGGTGGGTACATCGAGCTGCCAATGGAAGAGGTAGATATGGTACAATTACAACTTTGAAAAGACATTTGGACAGATACATAAATTGGAAAGTTTTAGAAGGGTATGAAAATTAATATATTGACAAAAGGCTAGTTGCAAAATTTGGTGGAGTTGGGGAAAAAAACCTGGGGAAGATGAATCGGCTGATCAAAAGGGTTAGGGGAGTAATTGGAAAGACGAATGGAGAAAGAGTTGAAAGAAAGAACTCAACAGGCTTGGGTATTATTCTTTGGAGCACTGGAGGATGAGGGGTGATCTTATAGTGGTGGGTAAGATCATGAGGGGAATAGAGTGTATTTTACCCAGAGTAAGGGGTTAAACAACCAGAGGACAAGAGGGCAAGATTTAATTGGAATCTGAGGGACAGCTTTTTTTACACAGAGGTTGATAGGTATATGGAACGAGCTGCTGGAGAAGATAGTTGAGGCGACACTATAACAATATTTTAAATTTGTTTGGACAGGTACATGGATAGGGAAGTTTTAGAGGGATATGGGCCAAATATAGGCGTGCTGGACTGGGGTAGATGGGGAAAGGCATGGGCAAGTTAGGCCGAAACTTTGGTTACCATAATCACGTGCCTTCTTAATCTTCCCATTTCATGGAAACAGACCTAGCTTGACAAGTCTCTCTTCATAATTGAACTACTCCAATATCCTGGTAAATCTCCTCTGCATCTTTTCCAGCACTTAGTCAGAATTAGAGATAGCATGAGATCCGGGTGGCGCCAGCAATGGCTGCCTCTCCAACAGTCTGTCTGTCCTTTCCTTCTTTGTGTTTTAATTGTATGTGTTAAAAATATGTTTGTGGTGTTCTTTAGCTTGTTATATGTGGGGGGTGGGGTTTGGGGGAAACTCGGTGATGCGACTTTTTCCCGTATCGTATCTTTGTCCGCACTGCGTTCTAACATCGAGGAGTTGGCGGCCTTTGCTGGAGACTGACTTTTGAGAACTCCACCCGTGGGTACTTGCGGACTTAACATCACGGAGCCCGCGGTCTCTGGTCAGAGACCGACATCGGGAACTCCAAGCCGCAGGAGTTTCGATCAGCCCGGCGCGGGGGTTTCGACCTCTGGCTGCGGGAGCTTCGATTGCCCCGACGGATGGTTCGACTACCCCGACCGCGGGAGAATAAAGAGGAAGAAGCTTGGCATTTTTAGCCATCCATCACAGTGAGGAATGTGGGGAATCCGCTGTGGTGGATGTTTATGTTAATTTTTATGTAGTTGTGTGTCTTGTTGCTTTTTTCCCCATATGGCTGTATGGTAATTTGCATATCACCGTACCTTAATTGCGACAATAAAAGACCTTTGAAACCTTCTAATTGCACATTAAGAGGGTAAACTAACGAGACAAATAAGAAAAGCGAGATTTTGCTTCCAGTTTTTAAAATTTGGTCAACATGAAGTGGAATCAAATGAATTTATAAAATGCAGATGTAACTGGTGCTGAGTGAGTAAAGGGCCTGTCCCACTTACGTGTCCTTGGCACACAAATTACGCGACCTCATCGTCGCGTTGAGGCGCACGGGCATTGTATGGCCGTGCGGGGCCGGTCTAACTGAGAAGCACGGACGGGTATGTAGTTGTGCGCGACATCGCACGGGGCTCCGAAATTTTTGTGGCGAACAAAATCATCGCGCACCAACGGCCTATCACGTAACTGATGGCCAAAGTGGGACAGGCCCAAGACCCTGGCGCGATGCAACGTCTCACCTCCAACAGCAGCAGAAGCAGGCAAACGATCGCCGAGCTCGGCCTGGGGCTCACAGCCGTTGCGGTCCCGATCCGCCCCCACTCCTACTCCCAGAGCGGGGCCAAGAAAATTGAAGATGGACACAAAATGCAGGAGTAACTCAGCGGGACCGGCAGCATCTCTGGAGAGAAGCAATGGGTGACGTTTTGGGTCAAGACCCTTCTTTCAGACTGAAGAAGGGTCTCGACCCGAAACAACACCCATTCCTTCTCGCCAGAGATGCTGCCGGTCCCGCTGAGTTGTTCCAGCATTTTGTGTCCATCTCCAAATGACATCACGCGCTCCAGACGGCTGTGCGAATGCATGAAATCGCGCGCGACCTTCGCGGGACCGTCGCGCCTCAACGCGACCATGAAGTCGCGTAATTAGCGTGCCAAGGACACGTAAGTGGGACAGGGGCTTTAATAGTTTATTTAAAGAGGGAAAAAAGGGATCTCAGGTTCTTCATTACTAATTACAAACATGACAACCACAATAAATTAGATCTTTGTCAAACAGCACAGGAACAAACAAACATAATCTTGTCGATCGTAATCACATTAACAAAAGTTAAAAGACGGAAATTAATAAAACTTTCTCCAAGAAAATATTGTCTTACTTTGGAACCAATCGAAAAGAGTTTGTGATTCTCTATAATTTGCGTTGAATTTATAATAATGAAACTAAAATGGGGAATAAATTTCAGAAACAGAAAATCTATCACAAATAATTGAATCGTGTGCTGAGGATAGTATACATTTATGTATCTGGTTAGTAAAATGGCGGAGTGAATCACAGAATTGAACATGGAAGAAACAAGCGATGGATTGGGTCAATATAGGAGTTTGGTTTATTGTCATGTGTAGAGTCATAGAGTGATACAGTGTGGAAACAGGCCCATCGGCCCAACTTGCCCACACCGGCCAACAAGTCCCAGCTACACTAGTCCCACCTGCCTGCGTTTGGTCCATATCCCTCCAAACCTGTCCTATCCATGTACCGGTCTAACTGTTTCTTAAATGTTGGGATAGTCCCAGCCTCAACTACCTCCTCTGGCAGCTTGTTCCGTACACCCACCATCCTTGTGAAAAAGTTACCCTTTAGATTCCTATTAAATCGTTTCCCCTTCACCTTGAACCTATGTCCTCTGGTCCTCGATTCCCCTACTCTGGGCAAGAGATTATGTGCATCTACCTGATCTATTCCTCTCATGATTTTGTACACCTCTATAAGATCACCCCTCATCCTTCTGCGCTCCAGGGAATAAAGACACAGCCTACTCAAACTCTCCCTATAGCTCACACCCTCTAGTCCTGGCAACATCTTCATAAATCTTCTCTGAACCCATTGAAGCTTTCCTGTAACACAGTGCACACAACTGAATACTGTACCGAGGTACAGTGAAAAGCTTTTGTTGCGTGCTATCCAGTCAATGGGATTACTGGTGGGAATGATTGAGGACACAACAACAGATGCTGTACAATACAATACAATACAATTTATTTGTTGTCATTTGAACCCAGAGGTTCAAACGAAATTTGGTTTCTGCAGTCATACAAACAAGAAGAAGAACCAAGACACAACACAATTTACACGAACATCCATCACAGTAAATCTCCTCCTCACTGTGATGGAAGGCAAAGTCTTATCTCTCCCCTGCACTCCTCGTTCTCCTCCCGATGTCAGAGTCAAAGCCCCCGGCTGGCGATGGTAAATAAGTCCCGCGGCAATTATAAAGCCGCGCCGGGTGATGCAAGGCCACGCTCCGAGTCTTGGTGTTGGAGCCCCCGGCGTGCGCTAACAAGTCCCGCAGCCATCCAAAGCCGGGCGATGTAAGGCCCCGCTCCAGGTCATCCTCAACCCCGCAACTCGGGCAGGAGAAGTCGCCCAGCAGGGACCCGCGGGCTCCCGGTGTTACCGTCCACCGGGCCGGCGGTTGGAGCCCCCGAATCTCCTGGGTCGGGCCGCAGCAGCGCGCCACCACCGCTCCTCCCGCTCTGAACTCGGCCAGTGAGGTGGGTAAGTCCGCAGCTCTGCGACTGGAGCCCCAGATCGTTCCGGTTGGAGGCCGCTCCACGGTGCTCGGTCCCAACGACAACGGAGACCCGACAGAGAAAAGGTCGGGTTCTCCGTGCAGGGGAAAGATTTAAAAAAGTTTCCCCACCCCCCCCCCCGCCCCCCACACACATACCCAGTAAAAAAAATTTAAACTACATACAATCGAGACAAATAAAATCAAAAAACGACAGACGGACTGCAGAGGCCACTGCGACGTGAGTCGCGCCGCCCACTTTGTTATACAGCGACAAACATAACTTTGTTTTGATTACGGAATTACATATTTGATCTGGAAATAGAACTAATTTTATCAACTGCATGTTTGCCCAACAGCTGGGTGTTTACAGTAATTAGAATAATCAGGGGCCTAATAAATGCCCTGTATCTGAAAGACTAAAATATTTTCCAGAAATCTGTAGAGTACAGGTGAAAGACAAATGCTCCCCTTCACTTTACATTAGACATACAGCGTGTAAGCAGTCCCTTCAGCCCATTGGGTCTGCGCCGACCAGCAATCACCCCGCACACTAGTACTATCACCCTGCACACTAGCACTATCACCCTGCACACTAGCACTAGCACCCCGCACACTAGCACTATCACCCCGCACACTAGCACTATCACCCCGCACACTAGCACTATCACCCCGCACACTAGCACTATCACCCTGCACACTAGCACTATTACCCCGCACACTAGCACTATCACCCTGCACACTAGCACTAGCACCCCACACACTAGCACTATCACCCTGCACACTAGCACCCCGCACACTAGCACTATCCTAAACACTAGAGACAATTTACAGAGGCCAATTTACCAACAAACCTATACGTCTTTGGAATGTGGGAGTAAACTGGAGCACCCGGTGAAAACCCATGGGGTCACAGGGAGTTCGTACAAACTCCATACAGACAGCATCTGTATTCAGGATCAAACCTAGGTCTCTGGCGCAGTAAAGCAGCAACTCTAGCACTGTGCCGCCCTTAGTTTAAAAACTGTGGCAATTGTGAAGCAGGAAGCTACTGTCTAGTGATTTTGATGTACATTGTGGATAAAAATGTGGAAAACTTCCCCATGAGAAATAGAATGAAGCTGCTAAAACATTGAATAAAGTAGCAATGTACTGATTACACGTTTTACATAGTCATAAAAGCAATCCAACTCTCAATAGATGACAAGAGGATGTTTTTTGTCAATCCAATGTACTGGTTTACGTTGAAGTTGTGACTAAGGAACTTAATGCATTTAAGGTAGTGGATATGACTCCCTTAGATTTCAGCAAAGTATTTGAACCAGTACTCTGGAAAAGCTGGTGACAATAATAATGAAACTTAGAAAGTGCAAGCATTTTTTGGATTTGGATTTGGTTCGAAAATTGAACCGAGAGGTTACTGGTATCACATTTTTGAGCCTTTGTTTAATAGTTTCAAACCATTCTAATAATAATAGCCAAGGCTTCAGAATATTGATCCGGTGTTACCACACCTTGTAACACCCACTATTATATTGTTAATGAGGCAAGGAGACTGCAAAAGCTGAGCAGCATCAGCTGCAGGAAGACCTCAACTGGGCAAGGGAAAATGGCAAATGAAAATCATACAGAAAGAGTTAAAGTGCTTCAAATTGGAGGAAATATCCAGGAAGGGTTTATTAGTTAGCGAGAAGCATCCGTGACTGAGAATAGCTCCTGTACTCATGAAGTGCAACGGCATCCACAGTCATTATGGTAAACATTCATTCCCTCTGCTGCCAGCAATCTGTTCGACTCATAAAATGCACATCAGTTACTTGGCAAGGTTGAAGGAGATTTGCAGGGCATGTTCTTTAATACAGCGGGTGGTGAGCGCCTGGAATGTGCAGCCAGGGGTGGTGGATGGAGCAGACACGTTGGTGGCATTTAAAAGACTCTTGGATAGGTATGTGGATGCTCAGGGAATGGAGGGATGTGGTTTTTGTGGAGGTAGCTAAGCAAAACAAAATCATGAGGGGCATGGATTAACTGAACAATCTTTTTCCCAAGGTAGAGAATTCTAAAACTAGAGGGCACAGCCTTGAGGTGACAGGGGAGTCATCAAAGAGGATCATTAGAGGCAACATTTTCACTCAGAGGATGAACCATATCTGGAACAAGCTGTCAGAGGAAGCTATAGAAGTGAATACAATTCTGACTTTCAACGATATTTGGACAGGTATGTGGATAGGAAGAGCTTTGAGGGATATATAGCTTTGAAGAAAGACTGGATAGACTCGGTTTGTACTCGCTGGAATTTAGAAGATTGAGGGGGATCTTATAGAAACTTACAAAATTCTTAAGGGGTTGGACAGGCTAGATGCAAGAAGATTGCTCCCGATGTTGGGGAAGTCCAGAACAAGGGGTCACAGTTTAAGGATGAGGGGGACGTCTTTTAGGACTGAGATGAGAACATTTCTTTTCACACAGAGTGGTGAATCTGTGGAATTCTCTGCCACAGAAGGTAGTTGAGGCCAGTTCATTGGCTATATTTAAGAGGGAGTTAGATGTGGCCCTTGTGGCTAAAGGGATCAGGGGGTATGGAGAGAAGGCAGGTACAGGATACTGAGTTGGATGACCAGCCATGATCATATTTGTAGTGTATTTTGGGTACTTGGAACTGACTCAAAAGAACTCTCAGATACAGGAGTAAACTCACAAGCTTCTTTATTGCAGGATGCCACCGTGAGTCTCCTCTAGCGCATGCGTCCCCTCGCACAAGACATAACATATGCTAATTACATTATATACATTACACTGCTCCCCCTTTAGCTTGGAGGCAGGTTACACCATTTACATTATATACATTACACTGCTCCCCCTTGAACTTGGAGGCAGGTTACACCATTTACATTATATACATTACACTGCTCCCCCTTTAGCTTAGAGGCGAATAACACAATTTCTAGTACATTAAATATAATTGATTAACACACAGTTGCAAAATTATATTATTACAGTCATTTTACATTACATCCTCATAACTGTAAACTGTATCTAAACTTAGCACTTATAATCGTTAATTCCACTCATCTTTCTAATCACTCTGCCTCTTCCCTTTTTAAATATCCTAATCTAATTTGCAGATTTCTTCCTGTTCTTGAAATTCTGCTAAAGTTAACATTTCCTCTGTTTCTGTTCCTTATTTGTAGGTGGGATCTGACACGTGACTGCAGGTTTTCGTTTTTCAGTCGCTCTCTGTCGCTCAATTTCTTGGCGCTACGTATTTATCTGCTCTTGTTGTATAATAACATTCTGCAATGTATAAACATTTGTCCATTGCTCAGTGAAGGAAGCTCCATGCTGGACTATACTGAAGTGTTCTAATCACAATCGGTCCTGCATACTTTTGTCTCAACCGACCAGCCTCTCTTCTTTAGACTTTTCTGTTAACAGCTTTTTGCTCATCGTCACACATTTATTTAACCGTTCTTTGCAACGTTTAAGCCTTTTCTGCTGTTCGTCTATTTGTCTTCTTAAATCACCTTTCTGGTTATTCATCAAGAAGTAGGATCTATATTGTCCTTGCAATACAGCAGTGGCTTTGATTTGCGCTCTGTATATTTCTCTTACTACATAAGCACGGTAGTGATACTGCACTACAACTGCTGTATAAATCGGTTTGAGGAAGTCTCTCCTATATCGTTTAAGTCTTTTGTATCATTTCAGCCTTTTCTGTTGTGCGTCTATTTGTCTCCTTAGGTCTTTCCTATACCAACTCATACGGAGTACTGACTGCACTTTTACAGTAGCTCTCTTTTGCTTAACCACCATACTCTTGTAGGCAGTTTGAATGGTAATAGTTGCATCCCTCATTGACTGATATTGCACAAACTGGGAATGCCCTATTTTACATGCTTTGTACCATCTCTGGATCGAAATGACTGCTTGTCGCATAGCTCTGTACCGTACCCTTAATCGGTAACCACGGTATGCAGCTTGCGGAGTGACTACAGCCACATTTTGCATCAAGAAATGCTTTCTTGTAATGCACATTCTTATGAATGACTTAATACAGCGTGCTGCCTTGGTTTTCTCTACCAATACTCTGGCTTTGATCCCGCGGTATAAGGCCTGAATACACACACTGCTTCCCTCAAACTCTTATACTGTCTCACTTGGACATCTCTTATCTGACATGCTCTGTATCGTTGCTGTACCGCAATGGCAGACCAGCATAGTTTCTTAAAATACTGACGCTGTTTATACATCTGATAATAAGTCTGTATGACCCTGACAGATTTATGCATGCCCCGCAGTTGCCTTCGAACAAGCATTCCACGGTAGGCTGCCTGAAGCAGTACAACGCTTCTGCGTACCTTCATGTAAGTTTTGCGATCACTTTCCATTTGAAGGTGTGCCCTATAATGGGTTTGTACTATTATAGCTGCCAATCTCATTGTCTTGTATTGACGGTATACTCTGTGCCTTCTAAATGCTGCTTGTATTACCGTTGTTGCCTTCTGTTTGTTCCGGATTTCTCTCCGTACCTTCATACCCCTGAATGCAGCTTGAATAGCTAGGGTTGTCCTTTGGATGGCAATTTCTCTTTGCCTTTGACTTCTGCCACTTTGCATTTGCCCTTTGTCCCTTAGCACTTGACTTGTGTCCCTTTGCACTTGACTTGTGTCCCTTTGGACTTGACCTTTGTCCTTTTGCACTTGACCTTTGTCTTTTTGCACTTGACCTTTGTCCTTTTGCACTTGACCTTTGTCCTTTTGCACTTGACCTTTGTCCTTTTGCACTTGACCTTTGTCATTTTGCACTTGACCTTTGTCCTTTTGCATTTGACCTTTGTCCTTTTGCATTTGACCGTTGTCCTTTTGCACTTGACCTTTGTCCTTTTGCACTTGACCTTTGTCCTTTTACCCTTGGAGGTTTTGGTGAGAAATGAGCCATTAAAGCCTCCTTACATTGCTCATACATTTTATCTGTGGGCTTTGCTGGCAGCAGTAACATACGTAAGGTCTGATAACCCTCTCTTCCTAAGCCTAATATGAACCATGCTCTCTTCTTCTCCGCTGCAGTGATATCATTGGAAATGAACCAAGCCTCCAAGACTTTGGTCCATTTCTCAAAATTACACCCATAATCTAACTGGGGCACGTTTCCCACAATTTGAAAAGCCATGCTACCTGTTGCTATTCAGGTGCACTATCTTCTGTTCTCTCACTGTGTATTCTGCGCTAGACTTAATCATTCTACACACTAAGAAGTGATCCAGCCCACTGACTATTACTAATTCTTATAATAATAGATTTATACTATTAACCAACATTTCATGTTAATAGACATTTAGAACATTTTAACCATATTCCTGCTATGCACACAGATTTACTATTAATAACAGTGACCAATGCATTACATCCAAACAGTCCCGCTTTTATTGTGAAGGAATAGTGAACAATGCATTACATTCTACAGTCCTGCTTTTATTTTGAAGGATTTCACCGGTCCAGCTTGTCGGCCTATGGACTCCGGTGCCTTTTCGACATCTCGAGCTGTCCCCACCGGTACTTTTGCTGCTGGCCTCGCCAGACCTCCACTTTTGCTGCCGCTGGCTCGCTGCCAAGTCGACTACTGCTGCTCTGCTGATTTGCCTGCCCGCTGTCTCCACAGCCCTCACGACCGGGCTGGCTCTACTCCCGACCGGGCTGAAGTGCTTGAGTGCTGTTCTGCTTCTCTCGTGCGGACCCACTCTTTGCTCGGGGCTGGACTTCCTCTCACGGCCGGGCTTTCCCCCTCAGCCAGTCCGCTTCTCTTGCGCGGCCGGACATTCTTTTCTGCTCACGGTCGGGCTGACTCTACTCCCGACCGGGCTTTCTTTCACGACCGGTCCGCTTCTCTCGCGGCCAGTTTTCTTTTACTCTGCCGGTCCGCTTCTCACGTGTGGCCGGCTTTCTCCCTTGACCGGGCTGACTCTTCTCCCAGCCGGGCTGACTCCGTTTCGTCGGTGGCTCACTGGACCTGTCCGTGACCTACCCGGTACTAGGCCCTCACTCGACGTCGTTGGCGGCTCCTGGGCCTGGCTGTGGGCTACACAGCCCTGGAAAACGTCCGAAGTCGGTGGCAGCTGCTGGGCCTCTTCTGCCCCTTTGCCTTGGCTACACAGCCCTGGAAAATGTTCCAGGTAAGTTGACACCGTCGCTGTCCTGCTGGTTAGGCTTCCAGCTTTTGGCTGCTTTCTTCGGTGACACTTACTGCCCCACTTGTTTTCCTTGCTTCCTGTTCCGACCTTTCTTTTCTTTGGCGCCAATCCAAAACCGTTTGGCGCCAAATCTTTTGGTTTGGTGCCGTTCCACATTGTTTCCAATCACAACCGTATTTTTTTCTGACAGTCCTTCTTCTTTCCTTTTCTGTTCTTTTATCCTCTTCGTGCTGTTGTTGTGTGTTTTGGTGTAACAATTCACCGAAAACTTATACAAAGATTATTCAGCTTGAGGAATTTGACAAAAGGAAAACTCAGTCTAAAATGAGTAACAATCCGAAGGACGACATCTTGCCACGTAGAAGGACGACATCTTACCACATAGAGATAGCCTGACAAAACTCGCCGACTTGTACAGCTGATGTTTTAAATCCAGTCCCCGGCATAGAGGGATCTGCAGGCCTCTCATGTCCCGCTCGCAAACAACTGCGACACAACTCCGTATCTACAGTTTAAACTGTTAAACAATCCTGTGTGTTGCAAAACAGTCCTGTGGGTGAGTTCACAAACTCTATCCCATCCTCGTCGCCAATTGTAGTGTATTTTGGGTTCTTGGAACTGACTCAAAAGAACTCTCAGATACAGGAGTAAACTCACAAGCTTCTTTATTGCTGGACGCCACCATGAGTCTCCTCTAGCGCATGCGTCCCCTCGCACAAGACATAACATATGCTAATTACATTATATACATTACAATATTGAATGGCGGTGCAGGCTCGATGGGCCGAATGGCCTACTCCTGCACCTATTTTCTATGTTTCTATATGGGTTAAATGCAGGCAAATGGGATGCCTAGAAAAACTACGTTTTCATCCTGGACAATTTGAGCTGGATGGCCTGTGTCCACTTTCGATAGATCTCACAAGGTCATCAGGTTATAAGTGATAGGAGTAGAATTAAGCTATTTGGCATATCAAGTCTACTCTGCCATTCAATCATGGCTGATCAATCTCTTCCTCCTAACCCCATTCCCCAGCCTTCTCCCCATAACCTCTGACATCTGTACTAATCAAGAATCTATCTACCACTGCCTTAAAAATATCCACTGACAGCCTCCACAGCCTTCTGTGACAAAGAATTCCACAGATTCACCACCCTCTGAATAAATAAATTTCTCCTCATCTCCTTCCTAAAAGAACATCCTTTAATTCTGAGGCTATAACATCTAGTCCTAGACTCTCCCACTAGTGGAAACATCCTCTCCACATCCACTCTATCCAAGCCTTTCACTATTCTGTATGTTTCAATGAGATCCCCCCTCCTCATTCTTCTAAACTCCAGCGAGTACAGACCCAGTGCCATCAAACGCTCATCATAGGTTAACCTACTCATTCCTGGGATCATTCTTGTAAACATCTATGGCTTTCTAAGGAAAGCAAACAAAATGGATTCTGGTCTTTTTCCGATCTTGGAAACCCTTTGATCCCGTGCGCTGGGAGTCTAAAATGACAAAATCAATGCTCAAGAGCAAACACCAAATATACTAGAGATTTTGGAAATCAGATCTAAAAACAGAAAATACAGGAAACACAGCAGATCAGGCAACATCTGTGGAAAGGAAATCTGAGTTCTGATGGAATCTGTAATAATTGTTATGTTATTCACTACTTTTGTCAATTTAACTCAGAATGCGTTCACATTATTTTTTTTGTGCATGGTGACTTTTCTGGTCCCAAATAGTCACATAACTGTGATAAAGTGGCTGCAGACGTAGACATATTACATATGCATTAATTTATAAATCTATCCAATCAATCAATCAAGATTCCGTTTTTAAGTGGGATTCAAGAATTTATATAGGTAGTGAGCACAATCATTGCAGATTCACCAGCAACACAAAATAAAACAACACTGTAGAGTATAATTGCCAGTACAGGCAAAGCTCGTCTTGTCAGAACTTCTGCAAGTATTTACACATAGATATTCACTTGAGTACTTCTAGCATTCACCCTTACTGAGTGCATGCATGCAATGTTTCTCAACCAATGCAAAGTACAAAAATCTGCACCTTCCATCAGAAGATACAATGCACTGACAATTATTTGTCTAAACAATTCTACAATCTTTCATTGATTACAAAATCAAGGTTTTGTGCAAAACATTTCCATTCCTATTACTATCACATTAGACTTTTGAGATTGTAGTGTTATTATTCCATACCAAAATAATGAAACGTGGTCACTTGCATAGAAAGATAAATAGGTTGCATTTATATTTGATTATTATTTATATGAAGAACAAATCCGTCCATGCCTATGTAAACAAAGTTTAGACGGACAGTTAAGAAACAAAACAAATCAATGCACTTTGCCCTCCTGAAGAATATAAGTCAAGAGTGTTTAATTGTCATAGTTATATAGAAACATAGAAACGTGGAAAATGGGTGCAGGAGGAGGCCATTTGGCCCTACGAGCCAGCACCGGTATTCGTTGTGATCATCCACAATCAGTAACCCGTGCCTGCCTTCTCCGCATATCCCTTGATTCCGCCCTTGGTTACTGACAAAAAAACAATGATATTCTAACTCGCTGCAGCTTTAACAGGCCCATAAATGCAATAACACACAGATAGTACATAATAATAAAAAATACAATAAATAATAACCATAATACTTGACAACCATAATAGTGGAAAAGAAAATGAAGTCTGCCGTGCAACCAGAGATAGACACAATGTGCTGGAGTAACTCAGCGGGCCAGGAAAAGGAATGGGTGACGTTTCGGGTCGAGACCCTTCTTCAGACAGAGCAACCAGATACACAATCCATGGAAGATCATAGTTGCTGAGGTTAGTGGTGTGTAGTGTTTAAGTGCCTGATGGTGGCTGGAAAGAAGCTGAAGAATCTGTCAAAGGGAACGCTAAAAAAAATCAGGAACGGCAGCGATTGCTGACTGGCACAATCGTTGAGCTAGCTTCTTGAAGCTACATGATGCTTTATAGCTGAGCCTCAGAAAACAGCCCTCTCCCAATGATCAACAATTGGGTGCCAAATTGTGAGCAATTATCTGTTGTGCAGCAGACACTTGGAACTAAGCTGAAAGCCATGCAGTTAACTCAACACATATTACAACCACAACGTAATCCATTTTAAGTACAATGGAAATCTTAGCATTTTGAGCACATTCCTCATATGAATTAGGAAATCATTCCTAATGATTTAAATTGGGTAAAACATCAACACTAGGCTCACCATGGCATATAAACATATCCATCAATTGGTTTGTGAATCAAACTAGCAAATCTATTTATACACAGAATAATTATTACAAATTATGTAATGGAGCCATTTTTGTGTGTTGACATCAGCTGATGAGTAACTCCATCTGTTTAATTTAGAGCTGAGACCGCCAAGTAAAACATCGCGGAGCTGCGGGTCTGTGGAGCGGCCAGCTGCGGGCGGCAGCGCTGAACTTTATATCGGGAGCCTGGGATCTCTCACCAGTGGTGGAGCTCCATCCGGCGCGGCCTTGTTGGCTTCGGTAAGGGAAGTGGCCGTTCCAGGGGTCCCATGCCGCTGAGAGGATTCTCCCGACGCTGGAGCACCATCACCCGGCGAGAACCTGGAACATCGGGCCTCGGTAAAGGCGACTGCGAAGGCCTCAATAAGCCCGACTATGGGTGGAAATGGGATGGGGACTGGACATTGTGCCTTCCCTCATAATCGGAACCATTGTGGGGGGATGTTTTTTATGTTTAAATCTCTTTATTATTGTTATGTCTGTATTCTTTTTTTTATGTGCTGCATTGGCAAGAAGCATTTCACTACACCTATGGTGTATGTGACCAATAAATAACCTTTGAACCTTTGGAGATACAGCAGAAACAGGCCCTTCGGCCCACCGAGTCCGCGCCGACCAGCGATCCCCGCACACAAACACTATCCTGCACACACAATTTACAATTATACCAAGCCGATTAAACTATAAACCTGTACGTCTTTGGAGTGTGGGAGGAAACCGCAGATCTCAGAGAAAACCCACACAGGTCACGTGGAGAACGTGCAAAACTCCGTACTGCCAGCACCCATAGTCAGGATCGAACCCGGGTCTCTGGCGCTGCAACTCTACTGCTGCGCCATCGTGCCGGACGGTGTCGACATGGAGAACTCACAGAGAATAATTATTCAATATATGGCAAAGATTGAGCATTCAGAATTAATAGTCGCCAGATAAACACATCAGCTTCATTCACAAAGGAGGCATGGAATACAAAAATGCATCCTACCATTTTGTCACTTTCTTGAGTATGTTTGTTACTGCTGTTGATCGACCCATCATATGGACCCCAGGATAATCCTTTGGCCAGGCTGTGACATGCACGCACTTGCATTTCACTATCCACGTGATGCAGTTCCAGAGACTCTGATGAAATGAAATTTAAATAGAATCATTTTAATGTGTTTTATTTATTAAAATGCCTGTACTGTGCAAGATAAAATTCCACAAAAAAGTGTCCCCCTTCAAAGCAACTCAAAATTGAAAGAAAGTGGGAAGATACTTTATAGAAGTTCACTACTTCTTATCTTAAAAATAGCCTGCGACAAAACACTGTTCTGGAGCTGCCACAAGAAGAGGCATCATTTAAAATCCCCCAACACTCACTGCCGCATTCTGATGCTAACAATGAATGGAGCTGGCTTGTAACATGTGGTACTGCCACATACTGTTCAGCAGAACCAACATCTGAGAACGGTTTGGGCCATAAAAATAGCATTTTTAGGTTTTTCTTTAAAACAATTCATGGGAATTTACTAAAAGATTTTCGGAGGTAGAAGAATGTTTCGGTTGTCCCCTGTCAGCCACGGTAAATAGAAAGCAGATTTAAAAGATTGGCCAAATTTCTTTCATTATCGTCAGTATAGATTGCCACTTTTGTTTGGTTTTATAAACGAGTATATTAGCAATGGCCAATGATATGTGCATGCGTTACAGAATAATTACACCTTGGAAGAAATCTATTTAGCTCATCAAGTTCAAACCAGCTCTCCATACAGCGATCTTGTCAGTCCCATTTCTCTGCGCTACCCACAAAGCCCTGCAAGTTTATTTCACTCATGCTCATTCAATTTTCTTCCAAAATCATTAACAATCTCTACTAGCATTATTGTCGCAGGGAGTGAGTACCAGATCATCGCAACTCACTGCGTGAAAATGTTCTTCCTCACTACCGTTTCACCTTAACCTTAAATCAGTGTTCCATTGTCCCGTATTATCAAAACAGGAAAATACCTCTGTGTTTCCCTCCTCAGCGAAACTCATCATAATCTTTTCTATAATCAATAATAATAACCAATAATAAACCAATACCAATCTGGACCAACACCAAGCTGGAAAGGGTACAGAGAAGATTTACGAGGATGTTGCCAGGACTAGAGGTTCTGAGCTACTGGGAGAGGTTGAGTAGGCTGGGACTCTATTCCTTGGAAACAGGCACATGGATAGGACAGGTTTGCAGGGTTACGGACCAAGCGGGGGCAGGTGGGACTAGTGTTGCTGGGACATGTTGGCCGGTGTGGGCGTTGAGCATGTTTCCACACTGTATGACTATCAACTCCACCCCTCAATAGTTTTTGCTCCAAGGACCACAAGCCCAGCCTCCCCAACCAAACTGCAGCTAAACTCCCCCATCTTAGGAATAACTTCGGTAAATCTCCTCTGGTCCCTCAATGACCTTCATGCCATTAGTAAAGTCTGATGACCAGAATGGATGCAATACTCCAATAGTGATCTAACCAGATCATTATAAAGGTTGAGCAGAACCGTCTTGCTTTTGCATATAGTCCCTCTGTTGTAAAAGCCAAACAAACATCCCATGTGCATTGCCAATTAATATGTCCTGCCACTTTCAAATGTATATTCAAATGAGCAGGCAAGATGTTTTAATTGTTGCTTACTCCTTGGGATTGTTTCTTGAAATTCATGATGCCTCTCCCAATCCCATCGGCCAACATGCATCACTTCACTCAGCTGCCATTCTGTGGTCTATGCCAAGATACAATCTATTGCTCTCTTCCCCAAAGCTTACCAAAACTTTCATACTGTGTTATCAGCAAATTTTGACATTTGAATTCTGATATTCAAGTTATTTGCATCAATATCAAGGAAAGCGATGTTCCCAACATTGATCCTCTTAACTCCGCTGCTCAACGTTCTCCAATCTGAAAAATTATTTCTCATAACTTCAGCTCCAATGAAAGGTCTTTGACCAGAACTATTTCTCTTTCCACAGATGCCACTCGACTGCTGTTTTTATTTCAGATTTACAGCATCTGCTGTATTTTGACTCTTAATTTGCCATAACTTACTACTCTCGATTTCTCAAAGGGCACGGTAGGCTAACAGTTAAGGCCTGTCCCACCAGCATGCAATTGCATGCGTCTAGCGCGTCCAAATGTGGTGGCTTGAGGCGTACGGCCTCGTGGGGCCAGCCCCACTTCCAACCGAGGAGCCATATGGAGCTGTGCGGGGCTGGTCCCGACATCATACTCACCAATCAGCTGGGCAGGAGGCGGGCCGACTGAATTTGGACGTCGCATGGCGTCGGGCGGTTACATCATCGCGTAACGGCACACCGGGCGGTGACGTCGTCGCGCAACGCCACGCGCTAGGCGTACGCCATCAAGACACCGTGTACGGCGTTGAGATGGTGCGTACGCCCGTACGGCCTCAATGCGGCTGCGGGCCGACAGGCTGTTGTCACGCGGAATTTATGGACAGTTTTTCGGAGCCCCGCGTGATGTCGGGACCAGCCCCGCACAACTCCATACGGCTCCAGCGATCGAAGTGGGACCGGCCCCGCGAGGCCGTACGGCTCAAGCGACCACGTTAGGTTGCGCTCGCCGCATGCAGCCGCATGCTCGTGGGACAGGCCCTTTAAGTAACTGGAGCAGGAGTCAGAGTTATGAAACATTGATCCAGAGAAATCAGTTTGAATCCCACTTTGGCAACTGGGAAATGAAATGAGGATTGAAACAAAAGGCCAACCATAAACCTATGGTAGACAAAAATGCTGGAGAAACTCAGTGGGTGCGGCAGCATCTATGGAGCGAAGGAAATAGGCAACGTTTCGGGTCGAAACCCTTCTTCAGACTCTTAGCCAACCATAAACCTATTGGCCTCCTGTTCTCATGTCCATCTTTATCAATCTGTCGTATACCTGAAATAAGCTCAGAAAATACTGTCTGAAGAAGGGTCTCGACCAGAAACGTCACCTATTTCCTTCGCTCCATAGATGCTGCCTCACCCGCAGAATTTCTCCAGCATTTTTGTCTACCTTCAGAAAACGCTAGAATCTCTCAGCATGGTCCCAGGTGAAAAAGTTAACTGTTTCACTTTCCACGGGTGCTGCCTGACCTGCTGAGTGCTTTCAGAGTTTTTCAATTTTATTTCAAATTTTTAGCATCTGCAATTTAAAAATCTCGATATCTGAATGTGACTACACTGACAAAGGTGGTTGTCTCTTTATTATCTGCTCAGCTCAGGGCTGCTAGGGGCAGGTCATAAAATTCCAGCATTGCCAGTAACAAATACATATCATGAACGACTTACTAAATGTTTACATTATCTTAAGGAAGTCTTCAGACTTTTTTTGAAGAATGGGACCTCTGTAAATACACAAGTTTACCCCTTTGTACCAATTCTGAAGAAGAGTCTCTACCCAAAACGTCACCTATTCCTTTACTCCAAAGATCCTATCTAACCCGCTGAGCTACTCCAGCTTTTTGTGCCTACTTTAATTTAGTTTAGTTTAGAGGTACTGAGCAGAAACAGGCCCTTCGGCCCACCGAGTCCGCACCGACCAACGATCCCAGCACATTAACACAATCCTTCGCACGCTAGGGACAATTTTACACTGCGGGAGGAAAGCGGAGCACCAGGGGAAAGCCCACGCAGGTCACGGGTAGAACGTACAAACTCCGTACAGACAAGCACCCGTAGTCAGGATCGAACCCTGATCTCTGACTCTAAGGCAGTAGCTCCACTGCTACTCCCCTGTGTCGCCAATTCTTCCAGTTTCTAGGATAGCTACATTAAGTTAATCCTCAAGACTGTTTGCTTAACTGGACTGCAGTCACACAGCCAGTTAGCCTATTTTAATTGTCAATTCGAGACACATGGATCTAGAGAGGCAGTAATTACATTGCAGAGATCAATTGGAGGCATGATTGGGAGGAAAGAAATTTGCATAATTAACATTTGAAATTTTGACCCAAATAAACATATGAAAATCATAGACTTTACATACAAGGCCTGACTCTAAGGTGGAGAAAACTTTAGAGGCAGCCGCCTGATAAAGGAAATAACTCTTCCAGTTGTATCTGCTATAAATTTCTAGATGGTATTTTTGCAAAATTTACGTCCCATTTCCCTTTATAAATATAACCACTCCCTGTACAGCATTACATTTAATCCAAATGTGGAGTTCTTCCCAGTTTAAACATTATCTGATCCACAGCCAATTTTGCAATGATGAAAACAAATAGCCATCATGCCAGGGACCTGCAATGAATCAAGAACCATTATTCATTTCTAATCTGCTGCTTGATACAAATATTTTTTAAATTTTTACGAATACTTCCCTGTTCCACTTTAGAAATGAGAAAACTATTTTAGCACAAGACCTGTTAAAATCTAAATACAAAACAAGTGGGCCACATAACAAAGGCTTTTCGTCTGCCAACATGGCCACATTTCTGTGTATCCTGTTGGTGCAAATGTACTAAAGCCACTGCCTCCAAATGCCCCATAGACCACTCCCAACACAAACAACAGGTCACAGTGTGTGAAGAACCAGCATCTGCCGTTCCTTCCTACGCATGCGAAGAAATACATTGATCCAATAGTGTAGCACTTCTGTGCAAAAAAAGGCACAAACAGGGCTTCAATCAGATGCGGGAACTTCACCATCAAACTAACTCTTATTAATTAGTGGGAATAAGTGAAAACCTTCCCAATGGCTATTTATTTTCAGGTAGGTAGTCCAGTAGTATATTCGGCCTGCTGTACCTAAGTTACTTTATCCATTCAGTTTAATTTACTTTAATGATACAGCATGGAAACAGGCCCTTCGGCCCACCAAATCCTCATCGACCATCGATCACCTGTTCACACTAGTTCTATATTGTCCCTCTTTCTCATCCACTAGCTACACATCAGGGAGGGATTTACAGAGAAAAATTTACTTACAAACCTGCATTTCTTTGGGATTGGTGGGGAGGGGTGGAGGGGGGGGGGGGGGGTAGTGGGACTCATGTGCTCACAGGAAGAACTTGCAAACTCCACACAGACAACCTCCGAGGTCAGAATCAAATCTACCAGCTGCGCCACTCTGCTGCCCCTTGTCCTTTGCTGCACGCCCGCTCTCAGATTTTGCCGTGTGCCTGATCCACTCCTCGGCCTGCAGGACTATGGAAAATGAGTCAGCAGTTTATTTAATCTATTTCTTTTCTGAACCCACTGAAATGCAAGGAATGCCAATCCTACTGACATCATGTTATTGCTACAGGAAACAAACATACTGCAATTCAGTTACTTCACTTATGCATTTAATTTTGTCTTAAAAATATTTAAACGACAAACAGCGGAGACTATATCATCGTGCTTACGAACTATTCAAAATCAAATGCACAATGTTGTCGGGGCCTCATTCAATTTACAAAGTGCAAGGGAGTTTAGATATGGTTAACTCTTTCCGAAGAGCTCCACAAAGTAACATACCCTTGAACTGATCATAACATCTCCTCTCCTTGCTTGTGCTGCACCTAGTCCTGTCCTTAGTTCATCACTCATTCCAGGTCAGGATACTATGGTGCAGAGATAAGACTGTTTGTTCGACATGCTCCATGTCAAAACACTAATCTATCTTCCATATATCAAACCCCACCAGAGAGAAATGCGTTGTTAAAGATAAACAAACCTTCCTGGCCAACAGGGAATGGTTTTGTAGCTACTGAAATGACACTTTAACCACTTTCCCCGACCGAGTTGTCAAACTATTTTATGACCCCTTGTGTGCCTTTGTTCTAAGAAAGCAAACAGGATAACAGTGATAAACAAATGAAGTTTTCCAATGTGATCTCAAAAATATTTTCACTGGCATGAATACAACAGTGACATCAGTATTATTACAATATAAAATAGTCCCCATATTATGCATTCATTATGAAGTGGATACAGTTATAATTTAAACAAAAATACTACAAATTTGTCAACAGCAGAGGCATGTTAAACAGTCTGAACAGACTTATCATCCACCATTTTGGTCACAAATCAATCACTTGCTAATCAATTGCATCCAAGGCCCAATACAGCTGCATCAGCCTTATACAGAAAAAGGTCTTCCATTCATGCTGCACGAGAGCTGTGCTTGTTTAACAAAGCAGGTAAGTTATATCGGGTCTGCAGGTTCTTTAGTGTTAGTGTTTGCATAAGAAAATAAACAGAAGCAGAATTAAGATGAAGGACAGTCTGAAGAAGGGTTTGGGCCCGAAACGTTGCCTATTTCCTTCGCTCCATAGATGCTGCCTCACCCGCTGAGTTTCTCCAGCATTTTTGTCTACCTTAAGATATAACCATATAACAATTACAGCACGGAAACGGGCCATCTCGGCCATTCTAGTCCGTGCCGAACACTTATTCTCCCCTAGTCCCATCTACCTGCACTCAGACCATAACCCTCCATTCCTTTCCCGTCCATATACCTGTCCAATTTATTTTTAAATGATAAAATCGAACCTGCCTCCACCACTTCCACTGGAAGCTCATTCCACACAGCTACCACTCTCCGAGTAAAGAAGTTCCCCCTCATGTTACCCCTAAACTTCTGTCCCTTATGAAGGACATCCCTTTTTGAAAGCCACAATTTTCATCAGCCGTGCTTAGTACAATATTGTACATACGCTTTGTAACAAAAGCTTTTCACAGTACCTCAGTACACATGGCAATAAACTCAACTCAACTCTATTTTGTGTCAGTCATTTTCCATGATGCACTCAGTTCTTAAAGGTACATATACACAATGCTGTTTCATCTTTAAAAAGAAATAAACCCAAACAGACGTTTAACTGTAAAAAACATACACATTTAGTTAACTAGGGCGTCACAGCGGCGTAGCAGTTGAGCTACTGCCTTATAGCGTCAGAGATCCTGATTACGGGTGCTTGTTTGTACGGAGTTTGTACGTTCTCCCCGTGAACATGTGGATTTTCTCCGATCTCTTCGGTTTCCTCCCACACTCCAAAGACGTACAGGTTTGTAGGTTAATTGATTTGGTATAAATGTAAAGTTATCCCTAGTGTGTGTAGTATAGTGTTAGCGTGCAGGGGTCGGTGCGGACTTTGTGGGCCGCAGGGCCTGTTTCCATCTCTAAACTAAACTAAACTAAATGTATGACCAAGCTGTAAATTCAACAAACTATAAAACTGATATTTTGGCCAGTCACTTTGTTCATTGACCTCTGCTCTGCTCTGCTCTGCTCTGCTCTGCTCTGCTCTGCTCTGCTCTGCTCTGCTCTGCTCTGCTCTGCTCTGCTCTGCTCTGCAAGCTAAACCTGACGTTGCTGCGCTATTAACACCAAACACAGGTAAATCCAGTGAATCACTTCCTGCTTCCTCTTGTGAACATCTGGCTTCACATCCTGTTCACCAATTGCTGCTTCAACTTCATTATTCACACACGTTTGAATATATATCACAGTCTGAACTCTCAATCATCTTAGATGTCAGCAGGGTGCTCTAAACTGCCCACAAAATGTTTTTTTTAATCTAGACTATCTAGACTATACTTCTTCCCACCCTGCTTCCTGTAAAGACTCTATCCCCTGCTCCGAATTCCTCCATCTAAGCCTCATGGGTGCCCATGTTGAGGTTTTCCATACAAGGTCATCAGAGTTGTCCTCATTCTTCAGGAAATAGGGGTTCCCCTCTTCCTTTATAGATGTGGCTCTCACTAGGGTCTCCTCGATATCCCGCAGCTCCGCTCTTGCTCCCCCTCCCCCACATTCATAACAAGGGCAGAGCCCCCCTTGTCCTCACCTTCCACCCCATCAGCCGTCGCATACAGCATATAATCCTCCAACACTTTCGCCACCTCCGATGGGATCCCACTACTTTCCGCAGAGACCGTTGCCTCCGCAACTCCCTGGTCAACTCGTCCCTTCCCACCCAAACCACCCCCTCCCCAGGTACTTTACCCTGCAACCGCAGGAGATGCAACACCTGTCCCTTTACCTTCACCCTCGACTCCATCCAAGGACCCCGACAGTCTTTTCAGGTGAGACAGAGCTCACTTGAACCTCCTCCAACCTCATCTACTGTATCTGCTATTCCAGGTGTCAACTTCTGTACATCGGCGAGACCAAACGCAGGCTCGCGATCGTTTCGCTGAACACCTCCGCTCAGCCCGCTTAACCTACCTAATCTCCCGGTTGCTCAGCACTTTAACTCCCATTCCCAATCTGACCTTTCTGTCCTGGGCCTCCTCCATTGTCAGAGTGAGGCCCAGCATAAATTGGAGGAACAGCACCTCATATTTCGCTTGGGCAGCTTACACCCCAGCCTGAACCCCACCCCACCCCAGTATGAACATTGACTTCACTAACTTCAAATTGCCCTTGCTTTCCCTCTCTCTCCATCCCCTCCCCCTTCCCAGTTCACCCACCCGTCTCACTGTCTCCGACTACATTCTATCTCTGTCCCACCCTCTCCCCTGACATCATTCTGAAGAAGGGTCTCGACCCGAAACATCACCCATTCCTTCTCTCCAAAGAAGCTGCCTGTTTTGCTGAGTTACTCCAGCATTTTGTGTCTATCTTCGATTTAAACCAGCATCTGCAGTTCTTTCCTACACAAAATATTTTAATGCAGAAGCTAGTATCTCCGAACAATAATTACAATCATTTATTTTACTTGGTATATTATTCAACTATGTATTTATGATGCATATCTGCCCTACAATAGACTGATTGGATGGCACTTAGAGCTGCATCTTAAATATGCTGTCACTTTCTCCTTCCGTGTTCCGTTATAGAAAGCACATTAGCACTTATACTTCATCTCCATCACTATATTGTTCTACATTTGCATGCAGTACCCCACCAGGAGCTGTTCCATAACGTCGCCCCATTGTGGCCCAGTTTGAGGGTATTGCGTGCATTTTGAGGCTGGGTGGCCCTGGTAACATCCATGGAAATGTCTTCTGCCTTTTACACTCATGTGTCTTCAGTAAGGCCTTTGACAAGGTTGAGTCTAGTTTAGAGATACTCTGCCGAAACAGGCCCTTCAACCCACCAAATCTGTGCCGATCAACAATCTAGTGTAGTACACAAAAAAGCTAGAGAAACTCAGCGGGTGCAGCAGCATCTATGGAGCGAAGGAAATAGGCAACGTTTCGGGCCGAAACCCTTCTTCAGACTGATCGTGGGTACACTAGTACTATCCCATTCCAGGGACAATTTACAGAGGCTAATTAACCTACAAACCCGCACGTCTTTGGAACGTGGGTGGAAACCAGAGCACCCGGAGAAAACCCACACGGTAGTGAATACAGACAGCACCCGTGGTCAGTATCGAACCCAGGTCACTGGTGCTGTAAGGCCGCAACTCTACCGCTGCGCCACTGTGCCTCATTGGTCTGGCATGGTAGGCTGGTCTAGAAGTTCACATGACAAGGGATGACCATGAATACATGGTCACATGACAAAGCAAGCTGACCAATGAATACAACGTTGACCTGGTGGTCGGAGCCAGAGGGTGGTGGTAGTGGAGGGTTTGTGTTTCAGATTGCAGGCCTGTGACCTGCAGTGTGCCACAAGGGTCGATGTTGGCTCCATTGTTATTTACCACCGCTAGTAACACTTTGGAGGAGAACCTACTTGGATGATTAGTAAGTTTCTGGATGTCACCAAAGAGATTCGCCCATCATCCATTCCTTCTATCCAGAGATGCAGCCCGCATCGACAGCAGCTGTTAGTCCTTTCACCCTTTTTGTTATTTTTAGTGGGTCTAATTGTACGTTTTAAATGTTTCTTAGAATGTCTTATGTGGGGGGTGGTGGTGGGGGGGAAAATAGGGGGAAAACATTTCTCAGCCACTTACCAGGATGGAGATGTGTCTTTTCTCTTTGTCGCATCTTCGTCCCTCCCCTCCCCCCCCCCTTTCCTGGGCCTTTCCTGCTGGAGACTGGCCAGAGCTTCAGCGGCGGTGCAGCACGGAATTATCATTGCGGATCGGGACGGTGCCTTGCTGGGGATCGCCTGTGTTGGAGCTCCGGAGTGTTGGGCCTGCTGACTTTAACATCGTGGAGCTGTGGTTTGCGGAGCTTCTAGCCGCGGGCGCGACACTGACTTTAACATCGCGGAGGCCTGGGAACTTTTGCCGGGTCTCGCCAGTGTTGGAGCTCCGCCCACCTCAGCCTGTGGACTTCAGAAGCTGCGGCTGATTCGGAAATTCCAAGCCGCAGAGTGTGTTCCGATCCGTTCCGACGCCGGAGTGTCGATCATCCCGGCGAGAGAAGTCTGTACATCGGGCCGACCGTAGCGGCGACTGCGGAGGGTTCAAAGGCTCCGACCACGGGTGAACAAAGAGGAATATGACTGAACTTTATTGCCTTCCATCACAGTGGGAAATGTTGATTCTGCTGTGGTGGATGTTTATGTTAAACTCTATCGTGTATTGTGTTCTTTTCATTCGTATGGTAACTCAAATTTCACCGTACCAGTTGGAGCATGTGACAGTGAACTTGAACTTGAGTTCCTCCAGCATTTTGTGTCTATGGCCAGTGAAGAAGATTGGCCAAGGATCTAGATGAACTGGAGAACTGAGCTAAGGAAGAGCAGATGGAATTTAACGGGACAAGTGCAAAGTGTTGCATTTTGGAAAATTGAACCAGGACAGAACTTTCACGGGCAAATAGCAGAGCCCTGCAGAGTATTCTAGAAGAGACAGGCGGGTACATATAAGGTTCACTGAAAGTTGTTTACAGGCAGGCAGGATGGTGAAGATGTTTTGCCCGCTTGCCTTCATTGGTCAAGGCACTGACCTCATGTGTCGGGATGTCATGTTACAACTGTACAAGATGTTGCCGAGACCACACTTGGATTATTGTGTGTGCCTTGGTCACCAAGCCATCGGAAGAATGTCACCAACATGGAGAGAGTGCAGAGAATACACTCAATGATGCACCCAGGACTTGATGCTTGAGTTACGAGGAAAGACTAGACAAGCTGGGGTTTTTACCTCTGGAATGTAGGAGACTATAGGGTCTCATTTCAGAGGAATATAAAATCACGAGGGGCATGGCTAAGGTGAATCATCAGTCTTTTTCCCAGGGTTGGGGTGTCTAAAAGTAGACGGTGTATATTTACAGTAGAAAGGGAAAGATTTAAAAGTGACCTGAGGTGCAACATTTTCACACAGACAGTGGTGATTTTGTGGAGTAGGATGCCAGATGAAGTGACAGAGGCAGGACAATTACATTTAAAAGACACTTGGACAGGTTGTGGATAGGAATGGTTTCGAGCAATGTGGGCCAGACGCAGGCAAATGGGATTAGCTCAGGTGATGACTTGGTCAGCATGGACGACTTGGGCAACGGGCCAGACTCTGCTGTATAGATGCTGCTGCACCCGCTGCTCCATAGATGCTGCTGCATCCGCTGAGTTTCTCCAGCATTTTGTCTACCTTCTGCTGTATAACTTATTGGTATCTCTCCAAAACCATGTTGCATTCAAGTGGCCTGGCCATGAAGATGAATGACCACATTGCTCTCTGAGGTCTTGTTCCTTGTTCGCAGCTGAGTGAAAAGAACTTCTGTTCTTTGGTATCATTTCCAAACTGATGACTATTCTACGCAATCCTTCAAAATTAAATCCATTGTAATGAATAGCTTTGCTCCAATTATCCCACATGCCAATTTGCACGCCAAATAATCTCTTAATGTCCAATCTAAAGAAGTTAAAAACTATTTATTATTTTGTGTAGGAAGGAACTGCAGATGCTGGTTTAAATCAAAGTTAGACACAAAATGCTGGAGCGACTCAGCGGGACAGGCAGCATCTCTGGAGAGAAGGAATGGGTGACGTTTCGGGTCAAGACCCTTCTTCAGACATATTTATTATTTTGCCACTTTTCAGCCTGATGATATGTTTAACAACCATTTTTTTTCTAGTTCATAGTTGGATGTGCCAGACTTGTAGCTGCCAAAAATCTATTAAAGGTTTGGATAAAAATGTCTCTCTGAAATTTTTACCATAACCTGATATTTTTCCAAAATAGACCAATTCTTGCGGGAGTAACAATTTGAATTGTTCCTGCATGTATTTTATATTATGTATAATGATATAAACTGCTGGTCAATTAATGAATTAATATTGTTTGTTAATGTTGAGAAATATAGATCAGAACACATAAATAACTAGATGTTTTAGATTATATGCAGATACCAGCTGTTTGCTAACTTTTAAAATGACCTGAAAGCTCTATATATGTTGACAGTCTTGCTTTTAGTATATATCATGTTGTCTTCTACTGAGAGGATGAAATCTCTCAGTTCGTCTTTAGAGTTTGTAGAAATGAGAGTATAAGGAGCTTCAACATCCATTACCAACCAGGTGCCTGTCCATTTGGCTTGGAAAAGCATGGGTGCTGCAATCTACGTTCAAGACATACTTTGTATCAGAGGAAAGAGAAGAATGTCACAAGATTGCTTTTGTGTGCTCTCTGACTAATCTGATGGGAGTGTTTAATGAAGCATTGAAAGAAATGCAGCAATGGCAACTGTACAAATTGTTCATGGATGCCTTTGTTCTCTGTGAGATCAGCCCAAACAATGACCTTCCATCTAATGTGTGGACATTTGAAGAAGCAGATCCACTACTATTTTATTTAAAAATTGTTGCTCTTGTCACAGAAACTACAATAAGATAACCTGATCTTGAGTAGATGGCAGGAGCTCTGTGCTTTGTTTCAGATACTTGATACTGTGTTTAAAATAGTCATCACACAGGGACAAAAAGCATACCAAAAAAATGGGTAAAAGATTTCAAACAATTACAAACTATTCAGCATTGGAAGAAATATAGAAACAGGATAAATGGAAATATGAACTCCGAGTTAATGATGTAATTGAATTTAAATGTGACATGCACTGTTTTTTTTAAATGTCATTAGAATGTAGCAAGAAATCAACTGATGTACAGATTTAAGAGAGAGATTGTACTCTGCTACCAGAGACCTAATCCCCAGGTAAAATTATTTTAATTCTAATCAATGCCATTCGCTGAATGTAACATTTTCTACAGATTCATTGTTTTATTTTTGAATATTTTGAATATAAAATTACATTCAGTCATATGAAGACGCAGCCACATGTTGAAACATGTGTATTAACAGGTAATAAGTTTATTAAAGATTTGCTTGTTGTTGTAATATGCTTAAATTGTGAAATTATGATCAATATTCCTCAAAGGCAAAATGGTAGACCATAGGAAATGAGGTTTAGATTATACCAGACAACACTTATTAATGTCACTGTTTTGTAACTGCACATGACAAAATCTCCCAGAATACATCTATGAAGCACACCAATGAAGGCTTCCTTCGAAGGCATAGGAAGTTTCGCATGTCCCCGACAACTCTCACCAACTTCTACAGAGGCACCATAGAAAGCATTTTATGAGATGCATCACAGCTTGGTTTGGGAACAGCTTCATCCAAGACCACAAAAAATTGCAGTGAATTGACCCAGCGAGCAGCCCAGACCATCACACAAACCAACCTCTCTTCTATTGACTCAATTTATACCTCACGCTGCCTCGGCAAGGCCAGCAGCATAATCAAAGACAAGTCGCACCCTGGCCACTCCCTCTTCTCCCCTCTCCCATCAGGCAAAAGGTATAGAAGTGTGAAAACGCACATCTCCAGATTCAGGGACAGTTCCTTCCTTCCCAGCTGTTATCAGGCAACTGAATCACCCTACCACAACCAGAGAGCAGTGTTGAACTACTATCTAGCCTCGTACTATCCTTGTTCGGACTCTGGCGGCTTTACCTTGCACTAAACTTTATTCGCTTCATGTATCTATACACTAAATGGCTCGATTGGCAACGCATCCTCAACGCATCACCGGTTCCTCAACGCATCACCGGTTCCTCGCTCCCCTCCATTGAGTCTGTCCAAAGCAAGCGTTGTCTGCGGAGGGCGCTCAGCATCGCCAAGGACTGCTCTCACCCCAACCATGGACTGTTTACCCTCCTACCATCCGGGAGGCGCTACAGGTCTCTCCGTTGCCGAACCAGCAGGTCCAGGAACAGCTTCTTCCCGGCGGCGGTCACTCTACTCAACAACGTACCTCGGTGGCTGCCAATCACCCCCCCCCCCCCCCCCCCCCGGACACTTATTATTATTTATTCAAATCATTTGCTATGTCGCTCTTCCAGGGAGATGCTAAATGCATTTTGTTGTCTCTGTACTGTACACTGACACTGACAATTAAAATTGAATCTGAATCTGAATCTGAATCTGAATCTGATTGTAATCATGTATTGTCTTTCTGCTGACTGGTTAGCACGCAACAAAAGCTTTTCACTGTACCTCTGAACATACGACAATAAATTAAACTGTAAAAACTGAATACAGAGTTTGCAACTCTCAGAATAGCATCATTGCAAGGTGGAAATGGCTGTTTGGCACACATGTAAAATTTGTAACAGGAAGCACCATGTCTGTTATTTACTGTGGTGTAATTTGACAAGGAACCCAGCAGGAACATTCCACCTCAGGAAACAGTGACAATTGTAAGCGTAGCACTGAAAAGTGCAGTGCAACGTGAATGAATATTTAGCTCACGGTATATACTAAATGAGTGCAAAATATTTGGTGACTTCAGCAGAGTGGTTCCCGTTTTGAGCATATTTTACACCCTGACAAATAATCACTGCGCTAATCCACCTTTGCCTTTTCAGTGATCAGCAGCAGCAGCATATCTTTTAATGCTTCCTTTACCTGAATATATTTTTCAAATTATTAAAGGATGTTAAGCTATAATACTTAAGCACGTTTGGGCCAAATGTAAAAGTCTAGAAAAAGACAGTTCCTAATTTCAACATCTACGTTTCAATAAAAACTGGCCTCCACATTAGATGACGTCACTATGCTTTCAAATTTTGTGACAACCTTATCTATATTTGAGGGTAGTGAACAGTTCTTCCCCCAAAAACCATATACAGTCTACAACAGGAATAGAACTAAGTGTTCGACAATTTTATGAGGCAAGAGATAGGGTTCACATTATCATGACAACCATGAATAGAATTCAGGGTAAAAAGTTCCCAAACTGCCCGTTTCTGCATGGAAAATAAGACAAACTTGGTAAACATAAATCTCAACTTTATGAAACAGGTTTGGTGAAAATCCAACATTAATGCGAACTTATCAGATTAAGATCATAAAGTAGTCTTGCCTGTTGTATTATCTTAACTCCTCTAGTGCAGTCGATAGGTTTGCTTGTCCAAGGAGTGTCAACAATTGATGAATATACATGTCAACATAACCTCTTTTTTTAATGGCAATGACACTTTAGAATGGCTCAAAAAGCAGATCAACTTAACTTTGGAGAGACTAATTGCTGTAGTCAGTTGGCAAAGATTCCCATTGCTCCAACTATTAACCCAATGTAAAACTGCAAATTGCCTAGCCTTGTTCCACATGCCACCCGAGAGGCCAAAGAGGGGAACAATGTCAAATTGCCAATGTTTTGTTAGGCCTCAGATTTTTATTTATACATCTTTTAAATCTCATGCAGTGAGCTCCAAGGCACTCTGCAACCAACTAGGTCCTTCTGAACTGTACATGTTGTTGTGCAGAACAAAACATAGAATCCAGCATGAGTTTTCACAAACTACAAAATGATATTTAGGTAATGTGGATTGATAACTTTGTGTGGATAATTCCCTTACACTTCCTGAAAACTCACTTGAGTGATCTGACAGGACTAAGTTTTAATGCCTCAATTGAAAGATGGTACCTTTGATGGTACCGTCTGAAGAAGGGTTTCGGCCCGAAACGTCGCCTATTTCCTTCGCTCCATAGATGCTGCTGCACCCGCTGAGTTTCCCCAGCAATTTTGTGTACCTTTGATAATACATTAGTTTCCTTTTACTTCACTGGAATATCAGCTCAGACTTCTGTATTCTGGAGTGAGGCTTGAACCTGAAACCTTCCGACAAGGCAAGTGCGCTGTCTACCAAATCTCGCACGTGTTTTTTTAAATGAGAACCAAATATATATATTCTTAATTTTTTGTTACAAATTTTTTTTTTTTTAATTTAAATCTTTTTAATATCTAATTATCATTTATGAAAAGGTAAGGCTGGGCTTTCTTCCACGGTATTCATAGTTCCAGAGGGTTAGATCATGATTTGCAGTTTAACATAATGAGTACTGTAACATTTCAAGAACTCAGAATTTGACTGTTTGATAAATGAGATTGCTTCAATAATTTGACAAAAGATTATAAAAAGTAACTAATGTATGAAATTGATGCTTCGTGAAAAAATGGGAAACTACTGTGATTTTTTTAAAATGCAGCAAAACAATGTACATATTCAATTACAGAGTGTTTTGATTAAGTTGAAAATCACAAAATATGAGTCGGTGTTGACATTTATCTCAGAAGGCAGCGTTTAGTTTTACACATTTAATCCATTATTTGACTTCCCATTATCAACTGCCCCGTTTCCCAAATAATCGAAGCATTAACACTAATCAATAAAAGAAATCAAAATAAATTAAATACTGTATGTAATATCCGTGCGATATATTCAGGTTGCTGCATCAATAGCCGGAAGGGGAATTGTTAGTTCACAGAGACTCTTGGGCCATTGTGGTGGATTGGCTACACTGCAACTATCATGCTACTAAACCAATGAATCAGCGTCACTCAATCAGAAGTTGAACCACCCGTCTATTAACTTCCAGCCACTTCCAAATTCCTACAACTAGCTTACTGCACGGCGCCCTTTCAAAGTGATTTAATATTTTTATTTTCCTGTTTCAAAAATCAAAAGCTAAGATCAGGCTGCTGGATAAGCATACTGCATTAATTAAGGCACCTCTGCAGGGGTTGTCATGTGGTCCGAAATGAATTTCATGTAACTTTCTCTTTAAAGGGTTGGGTGTTCAAGCTCTTGCAATAACCTCCCAAGTCAGCATGTTCATGGCATTTTCTGCTCAACACCCAATGCTGTTTCAGAGGTCATGAAATGTGTTGTCAAAGTCCGACTGGAAAATAGTAGATACCATAAAGGAAAGGTTTAGCTGAAGAGGTGCAACAGTTCACGACAGAACACTCCACAAAGTAAGGACTCAAGACAACACCAAGAGCCAATTAACTTTATTAGAATTCATAAACTAGCTATCTGAGAAAAATCAGATTATATTAGCCGTAGCTATTAGATCATAGATACTAAAAGTAATAGTCAATGAATTAAGGAGTCAAAGAATTCTGCAAATGGTTATCAAAATAATTTATAAGTTGAGAACAAAAATCGTTTCTAACCACTGCTGTCGAGCAACAGGTAAGGTAATGCCCAGTAAAGTCTGCAGTTATTTGCATTGTTTCCTTGCCTTGCTAGTCACCCAAAGCGAAACTCAATGATCTATTAGAGACTAATAGTTCAAATGATCTTTTATTATCAGCTGTAACAAAGTCCATTCTCCTGCCTCTCCCGGTATCTATAGCATTGGTGTTTTGTTTGTTTCAGTATCCACGCTAATGCAACTTGATTATCTTATCTTCCCATCAGCTTCAGTCTCTCATTCTGATTGGACTTGGCCTGATCACGTGAACTTAAATTTATCAGAATAATTCCTATCTCCAGGATCGTTAACCAAATTCTGCCAGGTATCCAGGCTGTTTGCTTTTGATAAAGATACGGTAAATAACAGTTGCTGTCATCACCATTTATCTAACAAATGGATTTCTTTTGTTCCTGCACAAGTTCAGCTCTCTACAACAAAAATATTTCCGATAAGTTCATTCAAAATCACTCTAAGGTGCTTGCATGTAGAGAGATCAAGGGGCAAGATTAAATGGGGCACTGTGATCTGGGGTCAGGTTAGATATCATTTAATGTGGGTCATGCCTTTTACAGAGGAAGCCACTCAAAATAAAGTAATATTTCAGCAAAATGGTGTGTGTGCCCCAGTTAGTGTTGTCACTTTCATTTATTCTGAGTAATGTATTTCCTGCTTTCTTTCACCTGTTCATAAGATTATGCATTGTTCAACTTGTCTGCGATAAAAATCAGAACCATAGCAATTATCCATGCATGTTTGTCAGTCGGTCGCCATTACTGCAGTAAGGGGTGTGACAATGCATCCAGGATAGTAGAGTGAGGAAGAAAGTGAGGGTTCTTGGGCCATTGTCGTGGCACACAAATTTCAGCTGGAAGTGTATGTTAAGAGTGAGTTTTCTCACTGGTCAAATACCTTGTTGACATTCCCCGTCCAGCTTTCAAAAGAGCTACTTTTAAGACAGCAAAGTGCTGGAAAGCTCTTTAAGTCACAACATCATGCCAGCAGTAAATGGCAAAATGAAAATGAAAATGAAAACACGAGACCTTCACAATTAACAACATCAAAATGGCTGGCAATGAGATAAATGTATGAAGTTTAGCAGTTTAAAAAAAAAGAGCAGTTCTTGCTGGATTCAGTAGACTATCCATATTTGCAGCCAGCCGGAAAAGACAGAGAGCTGATCTCACTGAAGATAGACACAAAAAACTGGAGTAAAGGGCCTGTCCCACTTGGCCGTCATTTGCGCGCCATTTACGCGACCTGGTAGCGTGTGGGTAGGATGGGTGCATGGAGTGACGTGGAGGAGTGTGGAGTTGCGTGCGGTATCGCGCAGCATTCCAGGATTTCTTTCTGCATGAAATCTTCGCACGCCACCGGCCTGTCGTGTAAATGACGACCAAGTGGGACACCCTGGCACGGCACGACGTCTCACCTCCAACAGCAGCAGAAGCAGGCAAGCGATCGCCGAGCTCGGCCTGGGGCTCACGGCCGTTGCAGATCCGGATCCGCCCCACGTCTACTCCAAGAGTGGGGCCAAGACGATTGGAGATAGACACAAAATGCAGGAGTAACTCAGCGGGACCGGCAGCATCTCTGGAGAGAACCAATGGGTGACATTTCGGGTCGATACCCTTCTTCAGACTGAAGAAGAGTCTCGACCCGAAACATCATCCATTCCTTCTCTCCAGAGATGCTGCCCGTCCCGCTGAGTTACTCCAGCATTTTGTGTCTATCTTCAAATGACGTCACGCGCTCCAGACATCT